>NW_028143112.1:0-277620 GCF_977018435.1 Lepisma saccharinum | reverse complement strand
TCAAGTTTAGAAAAATTTAGGTTTTACAAATTTTTCCATGATCATAGAATTTATACAAACAGCAGGTGGCCTGTTGATGACATAACATGGGACACAACAATTTCCATACTTGATGAGGCAGGAAAATTGGATGTAAATTCTGGTTTATATTTTAATGAGTTGATTATGTACCTGCTTAAAAACAATATCAATTCTGGCTCATTCAATACAAGATGGACTTAAATAATTCGAGTTTTTACACAAAATATTTTTTTGTAGATGGAACCTCCACCAGATTATAAGTTAAGTCCATGGATTCTGTCATACCTATTCTAATACAATTAATATCACAAGTACCATTACAAGGCACGCACTGCATAAAATCATAATTCCAAGCGATGGCATGGATTCCACGATTCCATATCATACATACTGCAATTGGAGCTTCAGCAGTTCGGGACTGTGCAATATATTGTCTACAAATGTATGAAAAATAATATTGTACGGGTTGCAAACAAAACTCCCAAAGCTTATGTATTTCAGGTTTCTTAAAGTTGAAACAGAATCCAAACTGTCTGGAAGTTCATAAAAGTGAAGCTATTCTACAAGCGGGTCTATCTCAGCTTTTGCATGATATATTTGAGCAAGAGGTGATGTGTTTATAATATTTGTTGGTATAGAGGTTTGTTCTGAATCTTATCAATTATGAACAGCTCTGCTGCATGTTGTGATGATGAATATCTAGTCCCTAAACCTAACAGAGCTGTGCAGTGATGTTGTTATTGGGAACAGGATTCAAATCCTACACAGATTTATGGATAGGAGTGTTTGCCATGAAATTATATCTAGATCCCTGTGCAATAATGCTGTTATTGGAACAGGATTCAAATCCTACACAGATACAGATTCTTGCTGAGCTTAATAGGTGATTGTCATGGAAGATACTCAATATTTCTGCTGTTATTAGGTACAAAATTCAATTACACAGACACAGATATAAATAATAATGCATACAAAACTGTGGTTTCTATAAATCTATACTCAATATCCCTATACCTGACAGCTGTGCGGTGATGCTGTTTTTGGGAACAAGATTCAAATCCCACACAGAAACAGATTTTTGCTGGGCTTAGAACTATTATGGATAGGTGATTGCCATGAAATAATATCCCTATACCTGACAGAGCTGTGCAGTGATGCTGTTATTGGGAACAATTTTAACAGAGCTGTGTTTTCCATAAATCTATACTCAATATCCCTATACCTGACAGAGCTGTGCAGTGATGCTGTTATTGGAACAGGACTCAAATTTGCTAAACTTAGAACTATGCCATGAACAAAACTGTGCGGGGATATAATTATTGGGAACAAGCTTCAAAACCTCGCACAATGCTGAGCTTAGAGTGAAGATACCAGTGATATAATTATTGAGAACAGGATTCAAATTTGGATAGGTGATTACCATGAAGATACTCAATATTTTTGTTATTAGGTATAAATATTATTTCATTCAATTCTTCACCTCCATATCTATAACATCTCTGTGTAATTCCATAACAGTTCCATGATCAGCTCACAAACAAATCTCATCTAACAGTTCCACAACAGTTCCATGCTCAGCTCTGTGTCTGTGTGAGGCAAGCACAGCTCTGTTAGAGATCTTCACAAATAAATCTCATCTAACAGTTCCATGCTCAGCTCTGTCTGTGTTGGGGATTTGTGCCTAATAACATCAAAAACAACACAGCTCTGTTAGTTCAATTCTTCACATCCATGTCCATAACATCTCTGTGCAATTCCATAGCAGTTCCATGCTCAGCTCTGTGTCTATGTAGAGCAGATAGGGATATTAAGTATAAATTTAAAAATTATTTTATTCTTCACAAACAAATCTCTTCTAACAATTCCATAGCAGTTCCATGCTCAGCTTGTATCTGTGTGGGATTTGTACAGCAACATTAGAGACAGAGTAGATAGGTATTATTCAATTCTTCACCCCCCATATCCATAACAGCTCTGTGTTTATAATAGATCTTCACATCTAACAATTCCCATAACAGTTTTATGCTCAGCAAGGCTCTGTGTCTGTGTAGTTTCATAACAGTTCCTGTGTGGGATTTGTACAGAGCACAGCTCTGAGATAGGGACTAACAGTTAGGGTATAATTAATTCTTCACATCTAACAACTATAACAATCCCTCCTATCTATTGAGTGTCTAGATGTTATTTCATTCCTATGCCAAGACAGTTTCAACTCTGTATTTGTGTGGGATTTAAAGCTTGTCCAATTCTTCACATCTCCCAATGTGTGGCATGAAATTGTGTTTTTTGCCAAAAAAAAATCTCAGCATGGCCCTGTGTCTGTGTGAGATTTGAGGCCTGTTCCGCTATAGGTAGATTTGAAATAGGATCTGTGCCTCCCGGCTTGAGAAGAAAGGGACTATGCATATTGTTTTGAGGTGGGATCTGAATCTCAGCAAAAGCCCTAATCACAGCGGGGCTGTGTCAGGGATCATAATTGATAGGATATAATTGTATTCAGAACAAACCCCCCTATAAGATATGATAACTTTCAAGCTCTGCTGTTACAAACACTTCCCTGTATACATACTGGGCTATCACTATAATAATATTTGCCACATGTTCTGTGATCTTGTAATAATTATTCCTGTCGGTGATAAAAATATTGTTCAATTCTAACTAGTTCAATTCTTCACAATTCCATAACAGTTCCATGCTCAGCTAGCAGATAGGGATATTAAGTATAAATTTAAAAATTATTTTATTCTTCACAAACAAATCTTATTTAACAATTCCATAACAGTTCCATACTCAGCTCTGTGTCTGTGTGAGGCAAGCACAGCTCTGTTAATAAATTTTATTCTTTCCAATTGTATAATTGAGCATAGCAAAAAATCTCAGCATGGCCCTGTGTCTGTGTTTGAGGCCTGTTCCAGGTATAGGTAGGTACAAATCTGGCAATCACATAGGATCTGTGCCTCCCGGCTTGAGATATGCACATTGTTTTGAAACCTTACTGGGTGGGATCTGAATCTCAGCAAAAGCCCTAATAAAATATAATTTGGATGTGTTTCTGTATTTTTCAAGCTCTGCTGTTACAAACACTTCCCTGTATACATACTCTGCAACATATGGGCCATCACTATAATAATATTTGCCACATGTTCTGTGATCTGTAATCTTGTAATAATTATTCCTGTCGGTGATACAAACATTGTCACAAATTTCCTGTCTTGAGGAAATATCAACAAGGCTTATTCTTCACAAACAAATCTCATCTAACAATTCCATGCTCAGCTCTGTGTCTGTGCGAGGAGGATTTGTACCTAATAACATCAGTACAGCACAGCAGCTCTGTTAGAGATAGGGATGATTTAATTATATTATTATTGAAACATCTAGAAATTATTCTTCACAAACAAATCTCATCTAACAATTCCATGCTCAGCTCTGTGTCTGTGCAAGGATTTGTACCTAATAACATCAGTACAGCACAGCTGCTCTGTTAGAGACAGAGCAAATAGGTATAAATATTATTTTATTTATTTCTTCATAACATCTCTGTGTCTGTGTGAGGCAAGCACAGCTCTGTTAGAGATAGGGATATTGAGTATTGAAAATCTAGAAATTATTTCATTCTTCACAAACAAATCTCATCTAACAATTCCATGCTCAGCTCTGTGTCTGTGCGGGGATTTGTACCTAATAACATCAGTACAGCACAGCTCTGTTAGAGACATTTAATTCTTCACATTTATATCCATAACATCTCTGTGTCTGTGTGTCAGTACAGCACAGCTCTGTTAGAGATAGGGATATTGAGTATAGATTTAATTATATTATTATTGAAACATCTAGAAATTATTTCATTCTTCACAAACAAATCTCATCAAACAATTCCATAACAGTTCCATGCTCAGCTCTGTGTCTGTGTGAGGCAAGCACAGCTCTGTTAAAGATCTTCACAAACAAATCTCATCTAACAATTCCATAACAGTTCCATGCTCAGCTCTGTGTCTGTGTGGGGATTTGTACCTAATAACATCAAAACAACACAGCTCTGTTAGAGACAGAATATTCAATTCTTCACATCCATATCCATAACATCTCTGTGTAATTCCATAACAGTTCCATGCTCAGCTCTGTGTCTATGTAGAGCAAAACTGTTAGAGATAGGGATATTAAGTATAAATTTAAAAATTATTTCATTCTTCACAAACAAATCTCATCTAACAGTTCCATAACAGTTCCATGCTCAGCTCTCTGTCTGTGTGGGATTTGTACAGCAACATAGCTTTGTTAGAGACAGAGTAGATGGGCATAAATATTATTTCATTCAATTCTTCACCTCCATATCTATAACAGCTTTGTGAAATTTATTCTTCACATCTAACAATTCTCATAACAGTTTCATGCTCAGCAAGGCTCTGTGTTTGTGTAGATAGGGATATTAATATTTCATTCCCTCATAACAGTTTCTGTGTCTGTGTAGGATTTGTACAGAGCACAGCTCTGAGATAGGGACTAATAGTTAGGCTATAATTAATTCTTCACATCTATTGAGTGTCTAGATGTTAATTTCATCCCTATGCCATGACAGTTTCAATTCTGTATTTGTATGGAATTTAAAACTTGTCTGAAAAGTGGCAATCAATGCCTATTGTTTCTATATAAACGTTTCAACATATGTTCAACATAATTTAAAACTTGTCTGAAAAGTGGCAATCAATGCCTATTGTTTCTATATAAACGTTTCAACATATGTTGAACATATAGAAACAATAGGCATTGATTGCCACTTTTCAGACAAGTTTTAAATTATGTTGAACATATGTTGAAACGTTTATATAGAAACAATAGGCATTGATTGCCACTTTTCAGACAAGTTTTAAATTCCATACAAATACAGAATTGAAACTGTCATGGCATAGGGATGAAATAACATCTAGACACTCAATAGATGTGAAGAATTAATTATAGCCTAACTATTAGTCCCTATCTCAGAGCTGTGCTCTGTACAAATCCTACACAGACACAGAAACTGTTATGAGGGAATGAAATATTAATATCCCTATCTACACAAACACAGAGCCTTGCTGAGCATGAAACTGTTATGAGAATTGTTAGATGTGAAGAATAAATTTCACAAAGCTGTTATAGATATGGAGGTGAAGAATTGAATGAAATAATATTTATGCCCATCTACTCTGTCTCTAACAAAGCTATGTTGCTGTACAAATCCCACACAGACAGAGAGCTGAGCATGGAACTGTTATGGAACTGTTAGATGAGATTTGTTTGTGAAGAATGAAATAATTTTTAAATTTATACTTAATATCCCTATCTCTAACAGTTTTGCTCTACATAGACACAGAGCTGAGCATGGAACTGTTATGGAATTACACAGAGATGTTATGGATATGGATGTGAAGAATTGAATATTCTGTCTCTAACAGAGCTGTGTTGTTTTGATGTTATTAGGTACAAATCCCCACACAGACACAGAGCTGAGCATGGAACTGTTATGGAATTGTTAGATGAGATTTGTTTGTGAAGATCTTTAACAGAGCTGTGCTTGCCTCACACAGACACAGAGCTGAGCATGGAACTGTTATGGAATTGTTTGATGAGATTTGTTTGTGAAGAATGAAATAATTTCTAGATGTTTCAATAATAATATAATTAAATCTATACTCAATATCCCTATCTCTAACAGAGCTGTGCTGTACTGACACACAGACACAGAGATGTTATGGATATAAATGTGAAGAATTAAATGTCTCTAACAGAGCTGTGCTGTACTGATGTTATTAGGTACAAATCCCCGCACAGACACAGAGCTGAGCATGGAATTGTTAGATGAGATTTGTTTGTGAAGAATGAAATAATTTCTAGATTTTCAATACTCAATATCCCTATCTCTAACAGAGCTGTGCTTGCCTCACACAGACACAGAGATGTTATGAAGAAATAAATAAAATAATATTTATACCTATTTGCTCTGTCTCTAACAGAGCAGCTGTGCTGTACTGATGTTATTAGGTACAAATCCTTGCACAGACACAGAGCTGAGCATGGAATTGTTAGATGAGATTTGTTTGTGAAGAATAATTTCTAGATGTTTCAATAATAATATAATTAAATCATCCCTATCTCTAACAGAGCTGCTGTGCTGTACTGATGTTATTAGGTACAAATCCTCCTCGCACAGACACAGAGCTGAGCATGGAATTGTTAGATGAGATTTGTTTGTGAAGAATAAGCCTTGTTGATATTTCCTCAAGACAGGAAATTTGTGACAATGTTTGTATCACCGACAGGAATAATTATTACAAGATTACAGATCACAGAACATGTGGCAAATATTATTATAGTGATGGCCCATATGTTGCAGAGTATGTATACAGGGAAGTGTTTGTAACAGCAGAGCTTGAAAAATACAGAAACACATCCAAATTATATTTTATTAGGGCTTTTGCTGAGATTCAGATCCCACCCAGTAAGGTTTCAAAACAATGTGCATATCTCAAGCCGGGAGGCACAGATCCTATGTGATTGCCAGATTTGTACCTACCTATACCTGGAACAGGCCTCAAACACAGACACAGGGCCATGCTGAGATTTTTTGCTATGCTCAATTATACAATTGGAAAGAATAAAATTTATTAACAGAGCTGTGCTTGCCTCACACAGACACAGAGCTGAGTATGGAACTGTTATGGAATTGTTAAATAAGATTTGTTTGTGAAGAATAAAATAATTTTTAAATTTATACTTAATATCCCTATCTGCTAGCTGAGCATGGAACTGTTATGGAATTGTGAAGAATTGAACTAGTTAGAATTGAACAATATTTTTATCACCGACAGGAATAATTATTACAAGATCACAGAACATGTGGCAAATATTATTATAGTGATAGCCCAGTATGTATACAGGGAAGTGTTTGTAACAGCAGAGCTTGAAAGTTATCATATCTTATAGGGGGGTTTGTTCTGAATACAATTATATCCTATCAATTATGATCCCTGACACAGCCCCGCTGTGATTAGGGCTTTTGCTGAGATTCAGATCCCACCTCAAAACAATATGCATAGTCCCTTTCTTCTCAAGCCGGGAGGCACAGATCCTATTTCAAATCTACCTATAGCGGGAACAGGCCTCAAATCTCACACAGACACAGGGCCATGCTGAGATTTTTTTTTGGCAAAAAACACAATTTCATGCCACACATTGGGAGATGTGAAGAATTGGACAAGCTTTAAATCCCACACAAATACAGAGTTGAAACTGTCTTGGCATAGGAATGAAATAACATCTAGACACTCAATAGATAGGAGGGATTGTTATAGTTGTTAGATGTGAAGAATTAATTATACCCTAACTGTTAGTCCCTATCTCAGAGCTGTGCTCTGTACAAATCCCACACAGGAACTGTTATGAAACTACACAGACACAGAGCCTTGCTGAGCATAAAACTGTTATGGGAATTGTTAGATGTGAAGATCTATTATAAACACAGAGCTGTTATGGATATGGGGGGTGAAGAATTGAATAATACCCATCTACTCTGTCTCTAATGTTGCTGTACAAATCCCACACAGATACAAGCTGAGCATGGAACTGCTATGGAATTGTTAGAAGAGATTTGTTTGTGAAGAATAAAATAATTTTTAAATTTATACTTAATATCCCTATCTGCTCTACATAGACACAGAGCTGAGCATGGAACTGCTATGGAATTGCACAGAGATGTTATGGACATGGATGTGAAGAATTGAACTAACAGAGCTGTGTTGTTTTTGATGTTATTAGGCACAAATCCCCACACAGACAGAGCTGAGCATGGAACTGTTAGATGAGATTTATTTGTGAAGATCTCTAACAGAGCTGTGCTTGCCTCACACAGACACAGAGCTGAGCATGGAACTGTTGTGGAACTGTTAGATGAGATTTGTTTGTGAGCTGATCATGGAACTGTTATGGAATTACACAGAGATGTTATAGATATGGAGGTGAAGAATTGAATGAAATAATATTTATACCTAATAACAAAAATATTGAGTATCTTCATGGTAATCACCTATCCAAAATTTGAATCCTGTTCTCAATAATTATATCACTGGTATCTTCACTCTAAGCTCAGCATTGTGCGAGGTTTTGAAGCTTGTTCCCAATAATTATATCCCCGCACAGTTTTGTTCATGGCATAGTTCTAAGTTTAGCAAATTTGAGTCCTGTTCCAATAACAGCATCACTGCACAGCTCTGTCAGGTATAGGGATATTGAGTATAGATTTATGGAAAACACAGCTCTGTTAAAATTGTTCCCAATAACAGCATCACTGCACAGCTCTGTCAGGTATAGGGATATTATTTCATGGCAATCACCTATCCATAATAGTTCTAAGCCCAGCAAAAATCTGTTTCTGTGTGGGATTTGAATCTTGTTCCCAAAAACAGCATCACCGCACAGCTGTCAGGTATAGGGATATTGAGTATAGATTTATAGAAACCACAGTTTTGTATGCATTATTATTTATATCTGTGTCTGTGTAATTGAATTTTGTACCTAATAACAGCAGAAATATTGAGTATCTTCCATGACAATCACCTATTAAGCTTAGCAAGAATCTGTATCTGTGTAGGATTTGAATCCTGTTCCAAATAACAGCATTATTGCACAGGGATCTAGATATAATTTCATGGCAAACACTCCTATCCATAAATCTGTGTAGGATTTGAATCCTGTTCCCAATAACAACATCACTGCACAGCTCTGTTAGGTTTAGGGACTAGATATTCATCATCACAACATGCAGCAGAGCTGTTCATAATTGATAAGATTCAGAACAAACCTCTATACCAACAAATATTATAAACACATCACCTCTTGCTCAAATATATCATGCAAAAGCTGAGATAGACCCGCTTGTAGAATAGCTTCACTTTTATGAACTTCCAGACAGTTTGGATTCTGTTTCAAATTTAAGAAACCTGAAATACATAAGCTTTGGGAGTTTTGTTTGCAACCCGTACAATATTATTTTTCATACATTTGTAGACAATATATTGCACAGTCCCGAACTGCTGAAGCTCCAATTGCAGTATGTATGATATGGAATCGTGGAATCCATGCCATCGCTTGGAATTATGATTTTATGCAGTGCGTGCCTTGTAATGGTACTTGTGATATTAATTGTATTAGAATAGGTATGACAGAATCCATGGACTTAACTTATAATCTGGTGGAGGTTCCATCTACAAAAAAAATATTTTGTGTAAAAACTCGAATTATTTAAGTCCATCTTGTATTGAATGAGCCAGAATTGATATTGTTTTTAAGCAGGTACATAATCAACTCATTAAAATATAAACCAGAATTTACATCCAATTTTCCTGCCTCATCAAGTATGGAAATTGTTGTGTCCCATGTTATGTCATCAACAGGCCACCTGCTGTTTGTATAAATTCTATGATCATGGAAAAATTTGTAAAACCTAAATTTTTCTAAACTTGAAGTACTTTTTGTAAAAAAAAGCAACATATTTTCCCCAAGAACAATGCAACAGGTATGCATCAATTCTATGCCAGTATGTATTGGATTCAAAATCATCATATTCAGAACCCAATTCTATGCTCACATACCCAAACCCAACATCACTGTCAAGTACCCATCTTGCTTCTGTTTCATTTTGCACTTTAAAAAAATCATACTCTGATAGATTTTCAAATTTTTCCCTAAAACAATCCAACAGGTGATCTGATTTTATATATCTTGCAATGTTTCTTCTTTCAAAATATGTTTGCATGTTCAGGTATCTATATTTCCTGGAAGATATTATTCTGATTGTTTTTTAACATTGAAACATTTGGTAAATATTTACTGCTGTTGAAATAGCCCAGCCTAACATGTAATATTGTTTGCAGGTTGATTCAAGATGCAAAAATATTTCCAGATACATCAAATCCAAATCTCTTGTTCCTGAATTTAAATTGAGATTGTAAAATATATTGTGTACTCCATGATGTTCACATAATTTGTGGAGAGCCTGTTTCTGGTGCACAGGGTCAAGTTCCTGGTCTAGAAAATTACAAAATATGGCCTTGTTGTTCAGCACTGTGCTTTGTGTGTGTGTATGTGTGTATGTGTGTGTGTGTGTTAATATTTTTGGCTTTAGTATTTATATACAATTTCTTGGGGTTCAAATCAAAATTCTATGCTTAATAAAAAATATCAGTTGGGTTCAGCAGTGTGATTTGTGTATGTATGTGTATATATATATATATGTGTGTGTCTGTGTGTGTGTTAATATTTTTGGCCTTGGTATTTATATAAAATTTCTTGGGGTTCAAATCAAAACTCTATACTGGGTAATAATTTGTTGCACAGCATGCTGCAATATAAATAAACCAGGAATAGGCCACAACTTGGCCACAAATAGACCGGAAGTGGACCGGAAGTAAACCGGAAGTGGACCGGAAGTGGACCGGAAGTAGACCGGAAGTGGACCGGAAGTAAACCGGAAGTGGACCGGAAGTGAATATGTGTGGGTGGGTGTGGGTGGGTGTGGGTGTGTCTGGGTGTGTGTTAATACGTTTGGCTTAGTTTTAAGTGTGGTCAAAAAAAATATGAGGAGGGGCATATTTTTGACAGGATTATGGACAACAATCTCACAGAAGTGCCTTCTGTAAGTGTAAACAAATCAATCTGAGGGGGGTCATACTTTCTCATGGAATCCATGAGAGCTTTTTTACAAAAATCTTGGATTAGACGGGGTTCCACACTAGAGCAAAAAGCTCATATGGGCATGTTGAGCTTGTTTTAAGTGTAGCCAAATCTGCTTGAGGGGGGTTCATACTTTCTCGTCCTCATAATACCACAAATACCACTACTCTCTTGTTTTGTACGTTTTTTCCACGTGTCTTGATATCCAATGTATCCCTGCAAAGTTTGGTGAAGATCTGAGTATGTCGTTTTTGACCTTATCTGGAACATCCTTTCTGAAAATTTGAAAATTGTTAAAAAATTCGTCCAAAATCTTGATGTCTCCAATCTCTTTTTTGTACGTTTTTTCCACGTGTCTTGACATCCAATGTATCCCTGCAAAGTTTGGTGAAGATCTGAGTATGTAGTTTTTGACCTTATCTGGAACCTCCCATCTGAAAATTTGAAAATTCTTAAAAAATTCGACCAAAATCTTGATGTCTCCAATCTTTTGTTTTGTACGTTTTTTCCACGTGTCTTGACACATAATGTATCCATGCAAAGTTTGGTGAAGATCTGAGTATGTAGTTTTTGACCTTATATGGAACCTCCTATCTGAAAATTTGAATATTCTTAAAAAATTCGTCCAAAATCTTGATGTCTCCAATCTCTTGTTTGTACGTTTTTTCCACGTGTCTTGACATCCAATGTATCCCTGCAAAGTTTGGTGAAGATCTGAGTATGTAGTTTTTGACCTTATCTGGAACCTCCCATCTGAAAATTTGAAAATTCCTAAAAAATCCGTGCAAAATCTTGATGACCCCAATCTCTTGTTTTGTACGTTTTTTCCACGTGTCTTGACATCCAATGTATTCCTGCAATGTTTGGTGAAGATCTGAGTATGTAGTTTTTGACCTTATATGGAACCTCCTATCTGAAAATTTGAAAATTCTTAAAAAATTCGACCAAAATCTTGATGTTCCGAATCCTATGTTTTGTATGTTTTTTCCACGTGTCTTGACATCCAATGTATCCATGCAAAGTTTGGTGAAGATCTGAGTATGTAGTTTTTGACCTTATATTGAACCTCCCATCTGAAAATTTGAAAATTCTTAAAAAATTCGTCGAAAATCTTGATGTCTCCAATCTTTTGTTTTGTACGTTTTTTCCACGTGTCTTGACATCCAATGTATCCCTGCAAAGTTTGGTGAAGATCTGAGTATGTAGTTTTTGACCTTATATGGAACCTCCTATCTGAAAATTTGAAAATTCTTAAAAAATTCGTCCAAAATCTTGATGTCTCCAATCTCTTGTTTTGTACGTTTTTTCCACGTGTCTTGACATCCAATGTATCCCTGCAATGTTTGGTGAAGATCTGAGTATGTAGTTTTTGACCTTATCTGGAACCTCCCATCTGAAAATTTGAAAATTCCTAAAAAATCCGTCCAAAATCTTGATGACCCCAATCTCTTGTTTTGTACTTTTTTTCCACGTGTCTCGACCTCCAATGTATCCCTGCAAAGTTTGGTGAAGATCTGAGTATGTAGTTTTTGACCTTATATGGAACCTCCTATCTGAAAATTTGAAAATTCTTAAAAAATTCGACCAAAATCTTGATGTTCCGAATCCTATGTTTTGTATGTTTTTTCCACGTGTCTTGACATCCAATGTATCCATGCAAAGTTTGGTGAAGATCTGAGTATGTAGTTTTTGACCTTATATTGAACCTCCCATCTGAAAATTTGAAAATTCTTAAAAAATTCGTCGAAAATCTTGATGTCTCCAATCTTTTGTTTTGTACGTTTTTTCCACGTGTCTTGACATCCAATGTATCCCTGCAAAGTTTGGTGAAGATCTGAGTATGTAGTTTTTGACCTTATCTGGAACCTCCCATCTGAAAATTTGAAAATTCCTAAAAAATCCGTGCAAAATCTTGATGACCCCAATCTCTTGTTTTGTACGTTTTTTCCACGTGTCTTGACATCCAATGTATTCCTGCAATGTTTGGTGAAGATCTGAGTATGTAGTTTTTGACCTTATATGGAACCTCCTATCTGAAAATTTGAAAATTCTTAAAAAATTCGACCAAAATCTTGATGTTCCGAATCCTATGTTTTGTATGTTTTTTCCACGTGTCTTGACATCCAATGTATCCATGCAAAGTTTGGTGAAGATCTGAGTATGTAGTTTTTGACCTTATATTGAACCTCCCATCTGAAAATTTGAAAATTCTTAAAAAATTCGTCGAAAATCTTGATGTCTCCAATCTTTTGTTTTGTACGTTTTTTCCACGTGTCTTGACATCCAATGTATCCCTGCAAAGTTTGGTGAAGATCTGAGTATGTAGTTTTTGACCTTATATGGAACCTCCTATCTGAAAATTTGAAAATTCTTAAAAAATTCGTCCAAAATCTTGATGTCTCCAATCTCTTGTTTTGTACGTTTTTTCCACGTGTCTTGACATCCAATGTATCCCTGCAATGTTTGGTGAAGATCTGAGTATGTAGTTTTTGACCTTATCTGGAACCTCCCATCTGAAAATTTGAAAATTCCTAAAAAATCCGTCCAAAATCTTGATGACCCCAATCTCTTGTTTTGTACTTTTTTTCCACGTGTCTCGACCTCGAATGGATCCCTGCAAAGTTTGGTGAAGATCTGAGTATGTCGTTTTTGACCTTATCTGGAACCTCCCATCTGAAAATTTGAAAATTCTTAAAAAATTCGTCGAAAATCTTGATGTCTCCGATCTCTTGTTTTGTACGTTTTTTCCACGTGTCTTGACATGCAAAGTATTCCTGCAAAGTTTGGTGAAGATCTGAGTATGTAGTTTTTGACCTCATCTGGAACCTCCTATCTGAAAATTTGAAAATTCTTAAAAAATTCGTCCAAAATCTTGATGTCTCCAATCTCTTGTTTTGTACGTTTTTTCCACGTGTCTTGACATCCAATGTATCCCTGCAATGTTTGGTGAAGATCTGAGTATGTAGTTTTTGACCTTATCTGGAACCTCCCATCTGAAAATTTGAAAATTCCTAAAAAATCCGTCCAAAATCTTGATGACCCCAATCTCTTGTTTTGTACTTTTTTTCCACGTGTCTCGACCTCCAATGTATCCCTGCAAAGTTTGGTGAAGATCTGAGTATGTAGTTTTTGACCTTATATGGAACCTCCTATCTGAAAATTTGAAAATTCTTAAAAAATTCGTCCAAAATCTTGATGTCACCAATCCTATGTTTTGTATGTTTTTTCCACGTGTCTTGACATCCAATGTATCCATGCAAAGTTTGGTGAAGATCTGAGTATGTCGTTTTTGACCTTATCTGGAACCTCCCATCTGAAAATTTGAAAATTCTTAAAAAATTCGTCGAAAATCTTGATGTCTCCGATCTCTTGTTTTGTACGTTTTTTCCACGTGTCTTGACATGCAAAGTATTCCTGCAAAGTTTGGTGAAGATCTGAGTATGTAGTTTTTGACCTCATCTGGAACCTCCTATCTGAAAATTTGAAAATTCTTCAAAAATTCTTCCAAAATCTTGATGTCTCCAATCTCTTGTTTTGTACGTTTTTTCCACGTGTCTCGACCTCCAATGGATCCCTGCAAAGTTTGGTGAAGATCTGAGTATGTCGTTTTTGACCTTATCTGGAACATCCTTTCTGAAAATTTGAAAATTCTTAAAAAATTCGTCCAAAATCTTGATGTCTCCAATCTCTTGTTTTGTACGTTTTTTCCACGTGTCTTGATATCCAGTGTATCCCTGCAAAGTTTGGTGAAGATCTGAGTATGTCGTTTTTGACCTTATCTGGAACATCCTTTCTGAAAATTTGAAAATTGTTAAAAAATTCGTCCAAAATCTTGATGTCTCCAATCTCTTTTTTGTACGTTTTTTCCACGTGTCTTGACATCCAATGTATCCCTGCAAAGTTTGGTGAAGATCTGAGTATGTAGTTTTTGACCTTATCTGGAACCTCCCATCTGAAAATTTGAAAATTCTTAAAAAATTCGTCGAAAATCTTGATGTCTCCAATCTCTTGTTTTGTACGTTTTTTCCACGTGTCTTGACATGCAAAGTATCCCTGCAACGTTTGGTGAAGATCTGAGTATGTAGTTTTTGACCTTATCTGGAACCTCCTATCTGAAAATTTGAAAATTCTTCAAAAATTCGTCCAAAATCTTGATGTCTCCAATCTCTTGTTTTGTACGTTTTTTCCACGTGTCTTGACATCCAATGTATCCCTGCAATGTTTGGTGGAGATCTGAGTATGTAGTTTTTGACCTTATCTGGGACCTCCTATCAGAAAATTTGAAAATTCTTCAAAAATTCGTCCAAAATCTTGATGTCTCCAATCTCTTGTTTTGTACGTTTTTTCCACGTGTCTCGACCTCCAATGTATCCCTGCAAAGTTTGGTGAAGATCTGAGTATGTCGTTTTTGACCTTATCTGGAACATCCTTTCTGAAAATTTGAAAATTATTCAAAAATTCGTCCAAAATCTTGATGTCTCCAATCTCTTGTTTTGTACGTTTTTTCCACGTGTCTCGACCTCCAATGGATCCCTGCAAAGTTTGGTGAAGATCTGAGTATGTCGTTTTTGACCTTATCTGGAACATCCTTTCTGAAAATTTGAAAATTCTTCAAAAATTCGTCGAAAATCTTGATGTCTCCAATCTCTTGTTTTGTACGTTTTTTCCACGTGTCTTGACATCCAATGTATTCCTGCAATGTTTGGTGGAGATCTGAGTATGTAGTTTTAGACCTTATCTGGAACCTCCTATCTGAAAATTTGAAAATTCTTCAAAAATTCGTCGAAAATCTTGATGTCTCCGATCTCTTGTTTTGTACGTTTTTTCCACGTGTCTTGACATCCAAAGTATCCCTGCAAAGTTTGGTGAAGATCTGAGTATGTAGTTTTTGACCTCATCTGGAACATCCTTTCTGAAAATTTGAAAATTCTTCAAAAATTCGTCGAAAATCTTGATGTCTCCAATCTCTTGTTTTGTACGTTTTTTCCACGTGTCTTGACATCCAATGTATTCCTGCAATGTTTGGTGGAGATCTGAGTATGTAGTTTTAGACATTATCTGGAACCTCCTATCTGAAAATTTGAAAATTCTTCAAAAATTCGTCCAAAATCTTGATGTCTCCAATCTCTTGTTTTGTACGTTTTTTCCACGTGTCTCGACCTCCAATGGATCCCTGCAAAGTTTGGTGAAGATCTGAGTATGTAGTTTTTGACCTTATCTGGAACCTCCTATCTGAAAATTTGAAAATTCTTCAAAAATTCGTCGAAAATCTTGATGTCTCCAATCTCTTGTTTTGTACGTTTTTTCCACGTGTCTTGACATCCAATGTATTCCTGCAATGTTTGGTGGAGATCTGAGTATGTAGTTTTAGACCTTATCTGGAACCTCCTATCTGAAAATTTGAAAATTCTTCAAAAATTCGTCGAAAATCTTGATGTCTCCGATCTCTTGTTTTGTACGTTTTTTCCACGTGTCTTGACATGCAAAGTATTCCTGCAAAGTTTGGTGAAGATCTGAGTATGTAGTTTTTGACCTCATCTGGAACCTCCTATCTGAAAATTTGAAAATTCTTAAAAAATTCGTCCAAAATCTTGATGTCTCCAATCTCTTGTTTTGTACGTTTTTTCCACGTGTCTTGACATCCAATGTATCCCTGCAATGTTTGGTGAAGATCTGAGTATGTAGTTTTTGACCTTATCTGGAACCTCCCATCTGAAAATTTGAAAATTCCTAAAAAATCCGTCCAAAATCTTGATGACCCCAATCTCTTGTTTTGTACTTTTTTTCCACGTGTCTCGACCTCCAATGTATCCCTGCAAAGTTTGGTGAAGATCTGAGTATGTAGTTTTTGACCTTATATGGAACCTCCTATCTGAAAATTTGAAAATTCTTAAGTAGAGTATTTTTGTGACTCCCAGGCCAACTCTGATTTCTTGACCAAACGACCGCAAAAAGTTGAAAAACTCACTTTCTCTCCCCGTTCCGCGCCTCATTTATTACGCTGACGATATTTCACGGGCGCAAAAAGGCAGTGATGAGCGAAAGATGAGCTCTCACCCCCTCATCCTTCTCATCTTTCTCATTCTCTTTTTATTCTCTCATCTTCCTCTCATCCTCCTCTCATTCTCCCATCTTTCTCTTATCCTCTTATTTTTTTATTTTCTTATTTTCTTATTTTTTGAAAGATGAGTGCACCTTATCGTAATTTTCCAAGTCTGGGACCAAATGTTTATATATCGTGACCTACGTAAACCTCTCCTCTCATTCTCTCATTCTCTCATTCTCTTATTTTTTGAAAGATGAGTGCACTTTATCGTAATTTTCCAAGTTTGGGACCAAATGTTTATATATCGTGACCTACGTAAACCTCTTCTCTTATCCTCTTATTCTCTCAATCTCTCAATCTCTCAATCTCTCATTCTCTCATTCTCTTTTTACCTTTAGAATATTGTCGTCAACATTAGAGATGAAGTTGGAGTGCTGGAATCAACGGGGCCAAATGTTTATATATAGTGATCTTCGTAAACCTCTCTCTCGGGGGGGGAACGATGTGGCATATACACACGCGCGCGCTCTCATCTTCACATTCTCTTATTCTCTCATTCTCTTATTCTCTTATTCTCTTATTTTTGAAAGATGAGTGTATTTTATCGTAATTTTCCAAGTCTGGGACCAAATGTTTATATATTGCGACCTACGTAAACCTCTCTCTCGGGGAGGGAACGATGTGCCACACACATACGTGCGCGCGTGCGTATGCCTCTTATTATTTTCCGTATTGTGACGCAAGCAAACAAAATAATAATTGTTGTTTTTTAGGATACCTGGCCCCTATAACCTCGCCGGGGGGTGCATGGTGGCGACGAAATTATCACGAGTTTAGATTTGTACTGTGAATGTTGTCAAAATTTAATCAATATTGTTTATTCTCGATGCTAGAATCTTACATAAATTATTCTCTAAAAACGAAAATCGATAATCCTATGCAAAGCCCCCCCCCCCCAAGGCATTCAGGCAATTTCTAATGTTCGCGTGGATAGCGACGCTCGGTAGAATTTTTCCTGTCCCCTGTGGAGCAATTGTGTTTCGTCGCCCAATGTAACATTTTCATCACGGACCAAACTATCCACAGCGACCCCTCCCCGAACCCATTCACCTTGCATCCTCTTTCGCCCGAAGAGATTCTATTTTTTTCAGCTTTCCCACGGTTCTGAATGAAGAATCCATCACATCCCCGATAACAATAGAATCAGAGGGGGATGTGGCGGAAGCAAACACAGCAGCATCTTCCGCTTTTTGAGTTTTATACTAGGAATCGTTTGTTTCACACACCACACCCTGACGGGGCGTGGAATAGAGGCCGAGGGGAAATGATCGACAATACATACATGGGTGGAACTGTCAACGCCCCGTTTATTGTTATTTGTCCCTACAGAATATTGTGCACATCACAAAAATCTTTTGTTGAAAAAAATATAACATGAGTAAATCAGTCAACAAGGGTTTTATTTGCTAGGACATTGACTATAGCGCTCATTGTGTTTTCACCAAAGAGAGTCGCGTGGAGTAGGAAGGAGAGAAGGAGAAAAAGGAGAGGAGTTCCTATATAACCTACCAGTTTTTTTGTACGTCATTATCATAGTGAACGTCAATCGTGGCAGTTCAGTATTTTTTAATTTGTTTGTCTGGCAGTATACATATATATCATCGTGGAAGTTTTAGTGAGCTACAAGTTTTATTTTGAAGTCTCTCTATCTCTCTTGAAAGGTGAACGTCAATCGTGGCAGTTCAGTATTCTTAATTGTTTATCTGGCAGTATACATATATATTATCGTGGAAGTTTTAGTGAGCTACAAGTTTTTATTTTGAAGTTTTTCTCTCTATCTCTGTTGAAAGGTAAGTTTTTATTTTTTCATGATATATTAATATTTTTTGTTTTTGCGTCTGACACACACATATTCAGAGGAGTCATAAAAAATTGACACACACTTACATGTCGTATATTTTTAACCTCCTACAACAGTGCACACACACATACATACATACATACATACATACATACATACATACATACTGTTCGCGTCTAATATATATGTGGAAGGAAAAAATATCTAGCATTTTTCAACTTTTTTTCCTTCTGTTTCAGTGCGCTTTCCACTACCACCACCACAACCCCCCCAAAAAATTTCTCTGTATATATATATAAATAACAGAGAGAAAAAATGGAACCGCAACCAGGTCCCTCCGGTCTTTGCGGGAAAGTGGCATGTCGCAACTGTGGAAAGTTGATTTCTAAACCTAATATTGCTAGGCATTTGAAAAAATTTCGTCTTCCGGATCATGATGTCGTAGTCCCGCCGGCAAAGAAACCTCGCATTGATGAGCATGAGGAGGGTGCTTTGAATAAAAGTGCACGTATCATAACGTATAAATCTGAAAGGGATGAAAAGTGTGACTCGAGCATCTTCCTCAACAATGTGAAATCTCTGGTAGTCGATAAATTACGTGATTGCCTCGTCAATGTTGCAATTAAAATTCATCTCGTCTTGACCCTGCTGTATGAGAAAGTTGTCTCGTCCGAGTCAAGCACTTTCAGCTTTTACGTAGGGTGTGAAAGCTTACACGATGACAATAACGAGAATCTTGACGAGATAGTGACACGGCTATTTGAGCACCTGACACAAAAACAAGAAGAGTTTGAAGGTAGAGGAAGTGGATGGAGTCTTTGCGGTCACAACCACATGTTAGAACTTCGAGTCTGCAATTTCAAACCATTACGCAGCACTAAAAAAAAAAACAAAAAAACAAAAAAAGCAAAATGCAGTGTTGAACATACAAAGTAATGATCAGAAGAGTTTCTTATGGTCTGTCATCGCTGCATTACACCCAGCAAATAATCACCCCCAACGTCTGTCCAATTACAGAGGATACGAGGGAAGATACGAGAATATGATGAGAGGAATTTCCTATCCTGT
The DNA here is from genome assembly GCF_977018435.1 of Lepisma saccharinum. Taxonomy (NCBI): domain Eukaryota; kingdom Metazoa; phylum Arthropoda; class Insecta; order Zygentoma; family Lepismatidae; genus Lepisma; species Lepisma saccharinum. Next base: position 257,917 of record NW_028143112.1, on the reverse strand, counting down.
GCCCCTGAATAAGATCAATCAATTTCTAAAAAACTATAGGGAGGAAAAAGGAGAATATATCGATATTTCTGTGTTTGGGGTTGACGATTCGGGCAATATTCGTGTGTTAAGACCTGCGAGAAGGCAGAATAATGTAATTCGACTCTTGCTTGTAGATGGCCGTTACAGTTTGATACGGAATTTCTCAGGATTAGTAGGAAGGCAGATCAGCAAGAATCGCGATAAGATCGAAATTTGCGATCGGTGTTTGAGAATTTTTCGCGGGGGTAAGAAGATGAGAGAACAGCACAAGTGTTTTGGCTCTGTGAATGCAGAACCTGAAGATGTCATGCCGGAACCCGGAACCAAGATGAAATTTCAGAAACACCAGGCTCTTCTCCACCATCCCGTCGTCCTTTATGCCGACTTTGAAAGCTTCCAAGTTCCCATGACGTCTTGCGACCCTGATCCCTCTACCTCAAGCACGACCCAAATTTTTCACCACGAGCCTTGCAGTTTCTCCATCTACGGAGAAAAATTGAATGATGTCATCTTGTATTGCGGACCCGATGCGGCAAAACATTTTGTTGAGAAGATAGCGGAATGCGCGAGAGAACTTGCACCCAGCCTGAAAGGCTCTTACGTTTCTCCACCTGCTCTCACAACAGAACAACAACAAAGACATGACGCGGCGACAAGATGCGAGGAGTGTAACCAGGCTTTCACCGCCGAAAATTACAAGGTCGTCCACCATAACCACCAGAATGGATTATTTCTAAGCACCATCTGTAATTCGTGCAATCTCAAAATTAAGGAGTCGCATTTTGTTGCCGTGTTTCTGCACTACACGGAGAAGTACGACACACATCTCTTCGTCAAAGAGCTCCACAACATAACTTCTCGAATCAGCATCATCCCGAGAACGAGCGAGAAATATATTGTGGTGAGAGTGTGGATCCCTCTCCAAGAAGGAGGAAGTGTGGAAGTGCGAATCCTGGACTCTTACAATTTCCTGTCCTCCAGCCTCGCAAGCCTTGCATCTCAACTTGGCGACGAAGATCTTGTGGCCACCAAGCAAAAATGTTTTTCGGGGAGAGATGAGAATTTGAATCTGTTGCGTCGCAAGGGTGTCTACCCCTACGAGTACGTCAACAATTTCGACAAATTTGACGAGACGGAACTTCCACCCCGGGAGGTATTTTATTCTTCTCTCACGGAGGACGTCTGTTCCGAAGAGGACTACGAACACGCTCGTAGTGTGTGGACGGCATTCAATTGCCAAACTTTTCGCGATTATCACGATCTTTATCTGAAATTGGACGTGACACTTCTGATGGATATTTTCGAATCGTTTCGTAAGAGATGCATCGCGATATACAAGTTGGATCCTGCGTATTTCTTCACCACGCCGGGATTGACTTGGGAATCGATGATGAAATACACCAACGTGGAACTGGGCCTCATCGCAGAGAAGGAACAGTATGCTTTCATGGAGAGTGCGATACGGGGTGGCATCGTCCAATGTCCCCGACGCCATGCTCAAGCAAACAATCCTCATACGCCTGGTTACGATGCATCGAAGCCCAACACCTATATTGTCTACTGGGATGTCAACAACCTGTACGGCCACTCCATGTCCCAGTGTCTTCCCATCAGCGACTACGGGTGGATGACCGAAGAGGAACTCTCCTGCGAAGATTTTCTCAGCTGGAGCGAAGATAATGAATGGGGCTGTTTCTTGGAAGTGGATCTCGATTATCCCGAAACGCTTCACAAGAAACATCACGGATTGGCCCTGGCCCCCACCAAGGAGAAGCCACCTGGAGGATCGGAGCCAAAACTCATACTAAGCATGGAGAACAAGCGGAATTACGTTCTGCACTACCGACTCCTCCAATTTTACATAAGTCACGGCTTGCAGTTGAAGAAAGTTCATAGAGGATTGAAGTTCCGACAGAGCAAGTGGCTCGAACCGTACATAGCCGAGAACACGCGCCGCAGAGCACAATCGACATCGCCTGCAGACAAGGATCTGTACAAACTGTTCAATAACGCCATCTACGGCAAGACGATGGAGAACGTGCGTAATTACATCGACGCAACGTTGGTCACGGACGAAAAGAAATTTGAAAAGATCGTCGCGTCACCCTACTTCAAAAACTTCACTATTTTCGACGAGAATCTAGTATTTGTTGAGAGGAACAAGAAGCAAGTGATGCTCAACAAGCCGATTGCCATAGGTGCCACCGTCCTTGAACTATCAAAATTGCACATGTACCAATCGTACTACGATCAGTTTCAACCTTTTTATGGAGATAACATCCAAATATGTTACATTGACACGGATAGCTTCATTTTTCTAATCCAAACACCAAGCCTCGAACATGATCTGACTAAGATGAAGCATCTGTTTGATTTTAGCAACTTACCATCAGGCCATCACTTACATTCGACAGAAAACAAAATGACGATTGGAAAATACAAAGATGAAGCGGCTGGTAATTACAGCAGGGAATTTGCGGGGCTTCGTGCCAAAATGTACTGTGTAAAGATTACAGAAGAAAAAGAGATCAAGAAGGCGAAGGGGGTAGGAAAAATAAGTACCAGCAAATTTAGCATGCGAGACTACAAAGAATGCCTTTTTCATGGTAAAAGGCAACTTAGCACCGATCATCGCATTGCAAGTAAATTGCATGATTTGTACACGACGCGCGTAACCAAGGTCGCATTGGATGGCAGAGACAACAAGTTACGCGTTCTCGATTGTCAAATCCACACGCGAGAGTGGGGGCACTACAATAAAAGCGATAAATGTGACGTGTGTTAACCGTAACCCCATAGTAGTAGTGGGGTTTACGGTACGGACAGCGCAACTTTTAAGTGTAGAAAAGGCGAGGCTATTTGATTGAACAATCAGATTTGCTTATACTTAAAACAAAGCCAAGAGAGGCCTATACCCCAATTCTTCAGGTGTGATATGCTCTGATTTTTAAGAAATTCTGAGTTTCTAGTGTAGAAAAGGCGAGGGCTCAACAGATAGATTTACCTATACTTAAGACAATGCCAAGAGGGGCCTATACCCCAATTCTTCCAGTGTGATATGCTCTTAATTTTAAGAATTTTGAATTCTAGTGTAGAAAGGGTGAAAGCCTCTCAGACAGATTTGCTTATACTTAAAATTATGCCAAGTTCCCATATGATCTTATTGCTTATAGTGTGTTTTTCTGTCAAAATCCCAGGAATTGAATTTTAGTGTAGCTCAGATTGATTCTGCCATGTATATTAATATAAAGCTTATAGTTACTGGGTTCTGAGGCCCAGTGGAGTGTGGTGCATAGCCCCATGGTTTTTATTGCCTTGCAATCAGGAGGCCTCTGGGTTTGAGTCCTGATAAAATGTGAAGCCTCTCCTGATGGCAAAATGTTAATATTGTTGCTTTGTAAGCAAAAGGCTCGGGTTTGAGTCCTGATAAAATGTAAAGCCTCTCCTGATGGCAAAATGTTAATATTGTTGTCTTGTAAACAAGGGGCTCCGGGTTCGAGTCCTCATATAAGATTGAAATATATACAACTGCCCACACATAAGATATTCACTGCTAGCTGATAATACAGTTGAGGTTTGTGTGTTGTACAACAGGATAATAGAACAATTATCTTCTAGAACTGCTCCGTGACTCTCTCATTTCTTACATCATAAACATATGATTTTTCACCTATGAGAATGACACTACAAATGGTGTCTTCAGGTAAAGCCTCATGGAATTCACAGATAATTTTAATGTTTGTTCTGTCATTCACCACAACTTGTTTTCTTTTTGAAGTGTTGATTACAAACATGGGTCTCCGTGTTTTGAATTCATCTGGAGTGTAGTACATATCAGTACTGCCAGTAGTGACTCTTTTGAAAGCCGAAAATGCCTCATATAATTTGAGAAAATCATCCTTGGACATGTCTAAATTGTAATTTTCTCTGGGGAATACCTCATTTCTGCCATTTTTAAGATATATGTTCTTGATGTTGCAGTTATCAAATCTACTTGAATTTTTTTCCTGATTATTGTGTCTTCCAGTCTGAAACAATACCACTACAAAATCAGGCATGTCATATTGAATACTGGAGAATGAATTTGTAGCATCAAACTCATAATAGGTGCCAGATGCGGGCTTCTGTACACATTGATATGTATAAAATTGCAGAGGAATCTGTGGATTTTTTATTATATCAGCTTTGTATTTAAGAGCATAACTGGCCTCATATTCAACAACAGGGATTCTTAACTCCATAGTCTGAATAATGCATTTGCCTGCATCAGGTAGGGTATTAGGCAGAGCTTCCCCTGTAGGGTTTAATGTGCTGTACCTCATCAAAGCATTGTTATCATTTGCAGCTCTTCTAAATGTGATTCTTAAACCACCCTTCCACATAATATCTTTGTAATCCGAGAAGAATCCTGGCAACAGGCGCATGGGGAACAGCACTGTGTGGTTCTTAGATAATATCTTATCACCAGCCTCAAATCCACCGATTTTGTAGTATGAAGCCTCGGTTTTGGATAATTTTAGAGTGGCCAAAGCCGTGGAGGTAATGCCGGGATAATCTATTCTGTTTATAACAACGCCATGCTTTCTGATCTCAATTTCAGAGAACAGATGCGGCACAAAATTATCTACCAATCTTATATTTGAATTTGCCGGATAATCTGTTCCATCGAGCTTTACGACATCAAATTTGATGTATAGATCTGCTCTGTGAGGGTGTATAAAGCCATCCCCTACATCAAGATCCACCTCTATCTCTGTGTTGGGTTGATTTAAATTTGCAAATGTCCTCCTGTTTGGGGGGAATGATTGTAGCTCATAACTCTCAATATTTTCCATTGTATGTATTTTTATTTAAATGTTAATTTCTATGATAGCAGTTGTTGTGGCTCCAGCAAAATCAACTAATTCTTCTTTTTCATTAGTGACCATCAATTCAATATAATCTATTCTATTATGGCACACAGGAAAATATAATGTTGGGGATGGATTGTAGATGATGGGCTCCATGAATTCGGAATTAGGTTTGAATGTTGCAATGATGCCAGTTTGTTTGTGAGTACCTATGCCATTTGATTTGGTGATCATACCCTCGGCCACATTACAGTGAATATTCAGAGTCTCTATGGCTAAGAATTTGGGTATATTCATAGCAGTGTGTTTGATGGCCGGTTCAAGTTTTGTGTTGTTCTCAAAGCCTAACAGCTCTCCTATAGTACCCAGATGCACTGTTTCTGTAGCAGATACAATCTCTACTCTGTGAGTGACAGAATTTTGACTTAATACTACACCTCTGGGTAATTGAGCATTTAGAGTGGATAGATTATACTGCCCTGGAGTGATGACAATTTTTTGATCCCCTACTGCAATTGTGTTGTTGTGGTGCGTAATATTAGGTATCAAGTACATGCCGTAAAATGCTCTGAGAGCTATTGTTTTGGGATACACTATGTCATCATGTAATTTGAGTTTCAATATTGAATTTTGGCTGGTGAGATGGAATACCCCCATGATGTTTCAGATACCACAAGGCTTTTTGAAAATCTTCAATTGATGGTTTATTTATTTGAGACATATATCTGAGAACAGATAAACACAGATGTCCGCAATTAACATCTTTGAAATTTTGTATACGGGCATTATTGTAATAAAGATTAGCTGATTTTAGATATTTTATTAAATTTTCAGGTGGAACACCTCCAAATGAATCAAACACAAATGCCTCATTGTTTAAATATTTAAGATAACAGATCCAGTGAGTGCCCTGATTTTTGTACTCATCCAAATTAACAATGCCACACTCTTTGTTGAGTGGTTGTTCCGGTAAAGAATCAGACATGTACACACCCCTAAAATGTTTGATGCCCAATGGCTTGATTAAAGCTTCAATATCTTGGTTTGTAAGCGGCTCTTGTTTTTTTTAAACTTATTCATGGCTCTCTTAACACCTTTGCCTTTTTTCTCCATGGCCAGGTTATGGCGCTTCTGCTCATCTAATTCTGCCCTATTTTTCTTGGCATCTATTACTGTTTTTGCTATGGCAGCTGATCCCCCAGCCAAGCTCCCCACAGCCCCGAGAGCAGCTAAGATGGCAGGGATAGTAAATATGAATCCCCCTGTATGCAATTTTTTCCTGGATTGCTGTAATTTTTTTAATTGGGGGGTACTAAGCAACAATTTCATACCATGTCCCTTTGCAATACAAGAGCTTTTTTTCTTGCGCTGCTTTTTGGTTAAAAGACTGTCAATAGTTTTAAGAGATTTGAGACCTGCATAAGGTATTTGATACATAACACCCTTGGCCTTCATCGTAGGTTTATTATATACATATTCACAACCCCCACCCCAGTTTTTGTTTGGTGCTCATAGCTATGGTGGTCCCCAATGCTGCTATTTTCTCACTCAAAGAAGCATCTTTGCTTACAAATCTACCAAATGCAGCCTCTTCTAATTTCTTGTCTGCAACATGTCTCCTGTTAAGATCAGAATGTGTGTTGTATGCTATGTCATGGTCTCTGCAAGCAGCATCTAGGGGATTAACACCAGGGTCACCTCTGTTTAATCTATGGTCCAATTTTGTGCCTGGACCACAATATTGATAGCCTGGAATGTGTAGTTCAAATGGCAGCTTGTTTATAATGTCATTAACAAGGCCCCGACCCTCAGAAACATTCCAAAATTTGGGTGGTAGAGTATTAATAATTTTTATAAGATATCCAATCCCCTTAGGGTCATTCACTATAAAATTAGACAATTTTGTGCTTATCATGTCCATAATTCCAACCTTTTCATTGTAAAAATTGTGGTTGCCAGCATTTTCCTCCCCAGCTATCACCAGCAACCTATCTATAAGTTTCCTGACATCATCAACCCACACAAATTCTTTAGGCAGGGTGTTGTATTGTTTGATCCCACTGCCAGTCTTGATCTGTGACCATATGGGCTTGATTAAATTATTGTATTTTGCCCCACTGCTCGACTTAACTCTTTTTTGTGTAGGATCATTGTTCTGGTACAGAGCATCTGATTTTATTAATATTTCTTTGTAATGTTCATAATCTTGATCTGTATAGCTGCCAGGCCTTTTCCTAGTCATCAGTTCCCACAATCCAGGTGTTCCGGGGTACTTAACAAAACCACCTTTTTCTCCGAGACGAGATTCTGAATAAACAATCAGATCATCTCCCATAAAAGTTACTCTGAAATTACCGATTCTATGAATAATGCTGCCATCAAGCTCTGTGTCAGCATATAAGCCAAACACCTCATCTTTGTTGTCTTTAGGTGTGGTTAAATATTTTTGAGCAAGAAGACCCAATTCAATAGGATCCAGAGTAGCTTCAATTCTTCTAGGAGCAATAGGACTAGGTGTATGAATACTGGAAAGTGGGGTGAATGGATAATCTAATATGTTTCTTGCAGCTACAGGTACAAGCTCCGTAATCAAATCTTGATTTTGCTCTGTAACAGTTTTGATATTCTTACCTAAATTATTAATAGCATCAATGACAGGCTGTTCTGTTTGTTTGTGTTTTTCATAAATTCCACGGTTCTCTGATTTCCATCCCTTAAATCTTTTTACAAGATAATCTCTTAACTTAAGATCATCAATGATTGGTCGTTTCATGGTTATTTATTTATGTCTCAACGTCTAGAAAATCGTTGATTTTATTTCTATATTTTCCAGTATTAGGTGTTCTTGTCATATCAATTGTGACAAACCCATAACTGTCCTGGCTCCAGCACTTGCTGCAAAACTTGGAAAAATCATTGAAGCTCAAGTCCCCACCTACATATTCATCATGTATGTGTTTGAGGTTGGTATGATCTTGATGAAACGCACATATAAAATTGCTGTTGTCTCGGATCAGCTGCTTGGGTATTTTTGAAAAAGTCTGTGCCAGGTAGAAGCAATCAATGTTTTTGTGCCGGCCCTGTGTAAAGAAATTTCTAACCTTGTTTTGATTATCGAGTATAATGTCATCAAACACAACAACAGAATTATCGAGACATTCATCAAGTGGCTTAACATCTGGTTCAAAAATGGCAATATCCAATCCATCATATAGCTTCATCAGCTGCTGATATTTTAATTGTTCCAAGCTCTTTGAGAAAACATACAAGTGCCTGTTTTTCCAGTCTAACCAGTTGGGTGCCAATAAAAAATTATCAACCATTAGTGTAGTTTTACCACAAGCAGATGGCCCAACAATAAGACATCTAATATTATCAGGCAGCAACTTGCCATTTCTCTTATTCTGCTGTTCAGGTTCTGGCAGCCTTTTTATAACATCCCAGGTGCTCATATTATCACTTTGTCTGCATCGATCCAGCTGTTTTCCGGATGACCCAGCCATTTGACAAATAACTTGTTGCCTTTTCTGCGGATGATTTTTTCTATGAGATATGTGTCGGGCTGTTTAGTTTTGCTGAGTTCTTGTTCATAGAACCTACCTTTGAGAATTTCTCCTCGATGATCTTTTATTATATATGTGTTAAGGGTCCCGGGTTTAACTTGAACTACTGTAAATAATTCGGTGCTCCAGTTTCTCGTAAAGCCTCTTTTGAATAAGTGCTTATATTTGCTGATTCTTACTTGGTCGCCCACCCTGTATTTGGCCCTTCTTGTTGTTGGCTGGTATCTAGGATAATAAACAGTCCTGATCAATTTTTGCTCATCAGATGAAGTTACTTCAGAGGGTTTCATGTTGATTGTAGAATGGACCGAGTTGTTGTATTTATGTAGAAGTTCTGGAAGAATATTAAGCCATTTATAATTACCTTGGAGGGTAAATTGTTTATACATAAGATTTTTTAAGGTTCTGTTGAATCTCTCTACAATTGAGGCTTTGAGATCACTGTAACTCGAGTAATGTTTTATTGACCGGCTTTTAATAAATTGTTGGAACACTGAATTATAAAATTCTTTGCCATTATCTGTTTGCAAATAGCGCGGTGATCTTCCTGAATGATTGATGATTGTCCTGAGGGCTTCTGTAACACATTTTCCAGTCTTGGATTTGAGTGGCACAGCCCAGGCAAATTTTGAAAATGTGTCTATTACAGTAAGTAGATACTTGTAGCCCTTGTTGATTTTGTCTAAGTTTTTCAACTGTCCACTTGACAACTCAATCAAGTCGCTTTGCCATAAATCATCTATGCCCTTTGTGACTACTGGGAGTCTCTTATAATTATGTCTGGCTTGTCTGTGTAATTCATCAACAATAATTTGTCTAGACATAATATGTAAACAAGAATATTGCAATTATGGGGTGTTCAGCAGCTGAAACTGCAGGATTTTCTAAATATAATTTGTCCCCTATTTGTATTTTAAATTCCAGAGAGCCATCATCTTCAACATATGCTGTTTCTAATGTATTGGGATCTGTAAAATCCTCTAACTCTACACTGGTAATTTTCGGTTTGTTCTCAGCATTTGTTATTGATAAGGTAGGGTAGTGGTGTGCCTGTGGCTGATGCCAATATTTGATCTTGATTGGTCTCAATGTGCCTCCAACAAAAAATTGATAATAAAATTGTGCAGGGGACAGCATATATATTTTGCCACCTGGTGTAAATGGTGAATCATATTCTTTGTTGGGGATGCTGTACAATTCAAGAATTACTGTATGTTTTGGATTCTCGATTATGCCCGTTATTTCTTTTTCTGCTGTAAGCAATCTACTTGTTACAGATTCAAGGTGCTCATTGATGGTTCTAACAACATCATCATGGCCTGGCTTGATCTTTATGTCCACAGCAAGTCTCTTGTATTGTTGCACAATCTCTTGAAGCTGGGTGGCAAAAACAGACAGAGCATTTGCTTGATTGGATTCCATGGTCCCTAGCTGTTGCTTGATATTAGCTACAATTTGTTGCAAATTTTCAACAACTGCCAATTTTGAATTTTGAGCAGTAAGATCATGGACCTGTCTTCTGATATCCTCAAACAGGGCATGCAGTTCATTAATATGTTGATTGGTTGGAAGAGTGGCTACTGTCTGAGTGAGTTGTTTGATCTCTCCTTGGATATTCTTGATATCTTCCGATTTCAATATGCGATTCACTGCTCTCTTAATATTTTTAAGTTCCTGTGATGTGGGAAGATTTGATACTGTATTTTGCAAAAATTCAAGTGCCAATTTTACATTGTTTAATTCAGAAGCATCAGCCACATTTTGCATAGCATTTTGGAGCAGGGCTATATCTGCCTGAGAGGGTGTGGATTGTTGTAAAATTTCAAGTTTTGTTTGGATATCATCGATCAAGTGATGAAAATGAGATAGTTCAGATTCAGTGTTGAGGTTTTCAAGCTTTGTGATCTGTTGCTGGACACTGACAAGTGTATCTACAATCCCAGGCAGGCGAGTTTCTTGTACATTTGCCAAATCACTTTGCACTGCTGCTATTGTACCTTCAAGATGGGTTATGGTACTTTGAATTTTTCCAAAATCTTCATATGTTTCAAGTTGCAGCTTAATATTTGCTACACTCCGAGTTATTGCATTCAAAGCATCAGAAGATGGCAAGTTGTTCATAAAATTTTCAAGTGTCTCAATTTTTTCTTTAACCTCGGCTATGGCATTGTGCAGAGGGTCCAGATTAGGTATCTGGAGTGACTGAATCTGTTCCTTTAGAGTGGAAATCACTAGATCAAAATCTTCTTGTGATTTTATGCTTTTGACAATTGTTTGGAGCTGTGTCTGGACATTATTTATCTGCTCTTCCAATTGCTGTTTCAATTGCTCGGAGTTGGTGGCCTGGGTCTTAAATTTGGCTTGAAGAGCTGCTACAGCTTCTTCTAAACTTTGAAAATTATCTAATGTTGCAAGGTCAGTATATTTCTGAAGCAATAATTTGAGTTCAGAATCAATTTTAAGAAGAGGGTCCATGCATTGTGATTGCAAATTTGTAATTTCTAATTGAAGACTGGCATTCAGTGTGGTTTGTAAAGCTTGTAAATCACTTCTCAATTTCTTGACTCTGACATCAAGCATCAGAATCTCATCACTGTGATCTTCATGTCTTGTGTGGCCAAATATATCATTAGGCATTTTTGTTTTACTGGTTATTTATTATTGAATATCTGATTCTTAATTCTATAAAAAAGGGTATAAGCTTGTCATATGATCCCGGGACCTCAATATATAAGCAGTCACCAGCAGAAACCGTATATACAGTGCCAGAAATCATGTTTGAGTGCTTGATTCTATAAATATTTCTCCCTATTGAAATTTTAACATCACCCTCAGGGGTTGTAATAAATTGCAATTGCCCACCTACAGGTAATTGGTAGTGATTTAAATTATTGTTAAATATGTACAATATTTTGCCTGTTTCTTCATCATTATCTGTAAGTATGCTGTTCAGATGAATAATTAACAAGCCACTCAGTTTAGACAGCATATCAGGAGAGGCTTGCGGTGTTGGCAGGTCCATAATAGCCTGTTTTTTGAACCCAAATAAGTTCATAGGCATGTTTATTTATTTCAAATCATGCTCTGGAATTGGGCATTGTTTCCCATTTTTCAAATCACAATGCCCCCAAGGTAGAGTATGTATGTTACATGACAAAATGCATCTCTTGTCATCATGTGGGTCCAGAGCCACTTTTGTTACAATATTTGAAGTCAATAAGTGATTCTTACTCTGAATTCTATTTTCTGATGTTCTAATTGAATTCTGTGATTTGATGCAATTTTTATAATCTTCAAATACAAGCTCTTTTTCCACAGTCACTCTGCCAATGCCCTTGGCTTTTTTGACAACAGCACTACATGTTTTAAAACTGTACATCTTGGCACTTAACCCAGCAAATTCCACAATAACATCACCAAGTGTCTCATCTTTTAACTTGCCAGGCACCTTTTTGTTGTGGTGTTGTTGAATCTTTGTATGTTCACTGGTATCAAAATATTGAAACAATTCAGGCTGTGACATATCTTGATAAACATCTTCTGTTTGAATTTCAAGAATAAAACTATCCGTGTCCATGTACAATAATTTTACACGATCACCATAAAAAGGTTTCAGCACATCATAATATAATATTAACATATGTAATTTGGACGATTCCAATATCACAGCCCCTTCATAAATAGGTTTATCAAATTTGATTTTTGTTTTCATCATGTTGAAAAGTGCCATGTGCTCATCATAAATTCTTCTGTAATTGAAGTTGGGCTTTGCAACCAATTTTTTGCTCAGGCTGGGGTCAGTAATTATTTTAACATCGGTATGTTTCCTGACATTTTCAATAGTTTTGCCATACACTGAATTCACCATCAATTTAAACAAGCCCTTATCAAATTCGCTTTTTGCAGATGTTCGAAGCTCCGTATTTGTATCAATGTATGGTTTCAACCATCTTGAGTGCCTGAACCTCAAAACTTTGCCAACTTTGGTTACTTGAACACCATGTTTCATCAGGAACTGTAGGTTTTTGTAATATATGACATAGCCTTGTTTCGGCTCCAGAGTCGTCATGAGCTTCCTCTGTTTAGAGCCAGGTGAGCACTGAACCTCGGGAATTGGGGGCAGATCAGAAAATTTGTTGTGTAAATGATCTGGAAACATCAGATCAGTCTCTAAGAAGAGGCCATATTCACTGTCATCAAAATCCTGAAGATCTTCAATATTGAAATCTTCGACCCACTCAAGCCCTGCATATGGCAATTTATCCATCATAGCGTGACCATAGAGGTTGTTTGCATCTCCATACAGTATATAATTTGATGGCCGTGTTGGATCATAATCAGGCATGTATTTGTTATTTGCTCTGGCATATCTCTGGGAACATTGCACCATCCCCCCTCTTATACATTCCTCCATAAACAGATACTTTTCTTGATCGTGGATCAGATCCAATGGCTTTTTGGTGTTGAAAAACATTGCAGCCCATGCTAGGCCCGGGGCACTGTAAAAATACACTGGGTCCAGTCCATAATTTTGCATGGAAGATTTTCTGAATGCCTGCAATATATCAGCTAAGAGGGTCACATCAAGTTTCAAATAAGCCATGTGATAATCACCAAATGTCTGGCAATTTAAATTGTCCCACATCAATTTGGCATGGTGATAATCTTCATCAGTGATTCCAGATCCTCTGATTTTGCTGTAAAACGCTTCTTGTGGTGGCAGGGAACACTCATCAAATTTAGAAAAATCTGTGACATAGTCATATGGATATACACCCTTCCGCCTAATTAATTTCAGCTCCTGATCTGGAAACGAGGCACGTGTGATTTTCAAGTCATCATCAGATAATTGAGAGGCCAGTGTAGCCAGGCTAGCAGGTAAAAATCTGTAAGAATCAAGAAATCTTAATTGAATAGGAACACCATCAACTTTAATTATCTTGCTAATAGATATATATTTTTCATCATTTTCAGCTAAAATGTTTAAATTCTGCTTGTCAAACCCCTCGTATCTGATCAGATGATGGAAATCATAATTGGATGCTCCATGGCAAAATATGGGGACAAATCTTGGTCTCTTGATCTGAATATTACAGCTATTACACAGGGCCTGTTTATATCGACCATCTGTATGAGAATGGTGTTTAACCTTGATATTTGTATCTGAAAATTCACAATCACATACCGGGCATTTTTCTGCTTTGTTGAAATCTTCAATCTGTTCCTCTGTTAAAGGCAACATAGGCTTTGATATTAATAAGATGTTAGATGCTATGTCACGGCACTCATTTTCTATTCTATGTTTAAATTCTTTGATGGCATTTGGTCCCACGTATAAGTATGGCTCACTAGCTACACCATCCCGTATAACCACACAACAAAAGCTGGAAGGTTCATGTAGCTGGTATGGTGTAATTGATGATTCTTCTGGATCTGGGCTACAGAATGCAAGAGATTTGAGATTCGATTCGAAATCACAGACAATATATGCTGGGTGTTCCAACAAGGCTTCATACTTTTTGAATTCTGCTTTTTCACTTGGATTGGGCATCACCATATGAACAGGTTTATGGTTGCCACAGTATTTCAGATGCTCAATTAACTTGTTTTTAGCAATTTCTGCATTCTCTTCCCGAACCCCCTTCACCATTTTTTGACCATCAAATACAGTTAAACATCTTCTGCACAACTTAAATATTGTATGAGTTTTGTCTAGTTGTGTTCTCACTAAAGCTTCAAGATTATGTATCAGAGTGTAATGGTATGTATCATCCCCTTCAATTAAGAGCAGATCAATCGGAATAGCAGATTCATCATCAATTGTACTGATTCTGAGAGGTGCTATCGGACAATTGCCAGTGGAACAAATAAATACATTAATAGATAATTGTTTGCCATTGATGTGCTTGGCTCTTTTTTCAAATTTATCAATATTCTGAACTGACATTGGATATTCCAAACCCTCCATTACATCGTCAAAAAGATGTTCATGTTGTTTGTAATAAGTTATTCTCTGAGGATCCTTTGAAACTGGATACAAAGCAGCTAATATACACCACAAAAAGCATTTCTGGTCGGCATTTTTTATATTGACCACGGCTCTTTTGTTTTTGATATTGGCAGGCAATGGTACATAAGTAGATCCTTGTAAAGGAGTGAATTCAGAAATATTAACATATAACTTGTGTGATGAACCGCATAGGCTCCATCCGGACTCTTTTGCTGCAAATTCAGAGTGTTTGATGTTCAGTTGATTTATCAAGCTGCTTATTATTGTGTCTGAATTTGCATTTGAATATACAGGTACAGTTTCTGTTATGTGGGGCTGTGTAAATTTTGTGCCATTTGGTTTCTTATATTGTACAAACAATTTGAGGGATAGCTTATAAGAGCCATTTTGTGCATTAAGAATTGCCTGCAGATCAGAATTTATACTGTTCAAGAAATTCTTAATGCCGCATCTTGGCTCTGATACAAAACAGTGATCCCTTAATTGGCCGTTAAAACTGCTATGTATGGGTGGTTCATAGCGTGGCTGCTTTGCAGGTCCAGCATTAACAGGTGTTTCATGCTTCCTTTTCAGACCAGATGTGGATGGTTGTGGGGGCAATGTTGATGACTGTACATAAGAATTACACTTATGCCATTTGTAATATGCCTTGCTTAATATTTTATGGCATCTTGGACATATTTTCATGGCCTTTCTGCATTTCTTAGAGTTACAAATACGGCAATGTCTAGCCCAATGAGAACTAGATATATTTTTATTACACCGATTGCAATATTTTTGTTTTGGCATTTTTTCTTGTAGTTTATTATATAAGATTTTCTGGGCTTCAATTCCAAACTTTATACTTAATAAAAATATCAGTTGGGTTCAGCAGTTAATGGCTGAGCTGGTGCTTTTATACCCAAACAACAGCAGTAACTAGGTTTTGGTGATAGTTTTGCTGTTATACAACACACAAACCTCAACTGTTTATCAGCTAGCAGTGAATATCTTATGTGTGGGCAGTTGCATATATTTCAATCTTATATCAGGACTCGAACCCAAAGCCTCTGATTACAATGCCACAATATTAATACGTCTCCAAATAGAATATGCCCATATTTTACTGGGTTCTGAGACCCTTATGCAGACAAAATTGGATTTTGAACTGCCATAATATTTTCTAAGTCTTTGCCTAGGCTCATATTATCTGAACAGAATTGCTTTTAGCATGAGGGGGGTACAGTTCATTGCCACTGTGTGAAAATATGTATCTTTATCTCAATAATCTTTGTTACACTTTTACATGTTGTCTTGCATGACTAGGAATTTGTTACACTTTTTCCCCTGTCGTGCTGAAAGATTAATGACCCCTTCAGTGAATCATACAGAAAAATCATTAATGCCCCCCTTCTAGCGTGTCTCTTGCGTGCCGGCAAAGCACGCAAACAATTAACTATGCTTACCCGCTCTTCTCCTATTGTATTGAGGAGGTGGTTATAAAACATGAAAAAATAAGAAAATTCAGTTTTTTGTACAATATATTATTGTAAAACACTTTTTACCAGGTTTTCAGATCTGGGAGTTGTATATCAACTATTCTCAAAATCCCACTTGTGGACATATTATTTTGCCACATGTTTTCAATCTTAAATATTATATGAGGACTCGAACCCGGAGCCCCTTGTTTACAAGACAACAATATTAACATTTTGCCATCAGGAGAGGCTTTACATTTTATCAGGACTCAAACCCGAGCCTTTTGCTTACAAAGCAACAATATTAACATTTTGCCATCAGGAGAGGCTTCACATTTTATCAGGACTCAAACCCAGAGGCCTCCTGATTGCAAGGCAATAAAAACCATGGGGCTATGCACCACACTCCACTGGGCCTCAGAACCCAGTAACTATAAGCTTTATATTAATATACATGGCAGAATCAATCTGAGCTACACTAAAATTCAATTCCTGGGATTTTGACAGAAAAACACACTATAAGCAATAAGATCATATGGGAACTTGGCATAATTTTAAGTATAAGCAAATCTGTCTGAGAGGCTTTCACCCTTTCTACACTAGAATTCAAAATTCTTAAAATTAAGAGCATATCACACTGGAAGAATTGGGGTATAGGCCCCTCTTGGCATTGTCTTAAGTATAGGTAAATCTATCTGTTGAGCCCTCGCCTTTTCTACACTAGAAACTCAGAATTTCTTAAAAATCAGAGCATATCACACCTGAAGAATTGGGGTATAGGCCTCTCTTGGCTTTGTTTTAAGTATAAGCAAATCTGATTGTTCAATCAAATAGCCTCGCCTTTTCTACACTTAAAAGTTGCGCTGTCCGTACCGTAAACCCCACTACTCATAGTCATGAAGTCCGCTGTGTTTTTGAAGAAGAATGGCAGACGGAGGAAAAGAATAAAAGAGGGAGCCCTCGGGCGATGAAAAATAAGAGTTGAATTTAATGAGCCTCGATTTGGAGCGGGCTTAACAACATAATAACAGGTTGCAACTTTTCATCGCCCGAGGGCTCTCCCTTTCATTCTCTTTCTCCGTATGTTTTGAAGAATAGCAAAAAGCACGATGTGTTAAATAACTAACAAGAACAATGAATCTCTTTGGTTTTCGCAAACAAAGCAACATGGACACTGCATCACCAAATTTCAATAACCTCTTACCTTCCGTGTTATCTAAACTCAATGGTCTACTAATTGTTCATCTCAACAGCATTTGGACGGAAATAAATAACGATGTGGGCAAGATGTTTTATGTTTTTAATAACAATTTACATTTCTATGAAATTCCGATCGACGGGAAACTTCAAATCACCGTGAATCCGGAAAACGCAGGCGAAATCAAAATTTCTACCGGCAAGAACATTTTTCGAATGAAGCACGACAAGCTACTTTCTAACATGTCGTACGATGTGTCTGCAGGAGATTATCTTTACGTGGAACTCCTAGGAGATTACGACAAACTTATTCCTCTCTTCGTAGAATTACGAATCGTCTATCCTATTATAAATAACCGTTAACCAAAATGCCTAACGACATTTTCGGCAACACTAAGCGTGTAGACCATGCAGAAGAGATTCTCATGCTGGACGTTCGAGTTAAGAAGTTGAGGACCGATTTGATCGCTTTGCAGGAGACCTTAAACAAAAGTTTAGAGTCTGAGATCGCTACGCTCCAAACGCAATGTCTCGATCCCATTCTGAAAATCGATTCCGAACTGAAAACACTGATAAAAAATTATGTTGACGTACCTTCTTACGACAACATTCAAAATATACAGTTGAGCATGGATTCGCTTCAAAATGATTTGGCCAAATTACAGCAATTTCAATCGAAAAATGAAGATTTGGAAAAATTGAAACTCGAAATCGAAGAGCGAACTTCCGCAATAGAAAAGAATTTCTCTGAACTTCAAACCGTCGTGAATGATATTGATATAGAACGCTTGCAGGTTGTTGTTTCTAAATTACAAGAAGAATTCACCGGCACGTTGGAAGAAATCAAATCCAAGTTGCAGACTTTGGAAGATACAATGACGAACCTACCATCGTCGGACGAACTGCAGGTCATCGGTAAAAGCGTCGCGAACATAAAAATTCAATTGGAGGCCTATCAAGATTTCGAACACATTCAAACCACCATCGCTACGCTTCAGGCGTCCTTGGAATTGATCAACGAAGAAATTAAAAATATTCACGCTGAAGCAAGTGTGTTGACGAGCATTCAAGACACGTTGAGCACGGTTCAGCAGAAGATCGAATATTTAGAAAATTTGAACGTCGAAACGAATCTCGCTCATTTTCATCACGTACTGGACAACATACAGGGTGACTTGGAATCGTTACGAACGAGCGTGCCTTCAAGTGAAGATTTGGAAAAATTGAAAACGGCGGTGACGGCACTATCCGATTCGAGTGACATCAAAAGTTCATTGAGCGATCTCGAGAGTAAAGTGGCCAATCTCCCCACCTCCAAAGAATTACACGCCTTGAAAAGGAACATATCACGTATGCTGAAACGACTGGAAACAGAAACAGCGAACGTGGAACAGATTCGAGACGAACTTGCTTCGCTGGTGTCGACGCTGCCCACTTCGCAGAGCGTCGCCGACCTTCACACGCAGTTTACAGAGATGCGAATCATCGTGAACGATCTTACCGAGAAGAGCTCGAAATTGAATCAAATCGAGAACCTTCAGAACATTGTCGTCAACATCAGAGATCAAGTTGGAGTGCTGGAATCAACGCAGGAATCAACGCTGGCCTCTTTCGGTGCCAAGTTGCAAGAACTCAACGAAAGCTACAAGCAGTTGAACGTGGAAGTGAAAATCAAACCGTCATTTTCTACCGTAACGGATACCATAGTCGAGCATTTGGTGCCCGTACAAAACACACTGGGTCAGCTTCACAGCAACCTCGTTAGCATCGATACTAAATTCGCTAAACTGCATTCTCTGCAAGCCATCGAAATCAACAGCGTTCCCAATCAACAGAGAATCTCCACCTTCGTCGAAGGTAACAAACTGTACATGCTACATCCTTATCATCCGTACTACAAGTTCCTCCTCGATGGCACGATTCAGATAAACGAATTTTCGTACTGGTCTCACGGCAGAAAAGCTAGCGTTCCCACCATGACTTTGATATCGAATCGTGGTGTCCAGAAAGCAGGAAACATTCCTCTGGCGCGTTGGAACGAAACGCGCAACATATATGAAATACACGAAGACGAAGATCTTACTGTTTTCGACGTGAGTGCCGGCGATAAGCTGATCATTCAAAACACGAGCGAAGTGCCACCCTCTTTGAATCCCATCACGCTTGTGCTTCTTTTGAAACGTAATCTCTAAAAATAATAAAAAATGTCTAGGCAAGCCATCGTCCAAGAATTGCATAAACCTGCACGCCGCAACTACGAACGTTTGGCTGTGGTAACCAAGGGAATCGACGACCTCTGGGAAAGCGACCTCGTCGAAATGAGTAGCGGCAAGTTAAAAAACGTGCATAAATTGAACAAGGGCAACAAGTACCTCCTCACCGTCATAGACACATTTTCGAAATTCGCATGGGCTCTACCTTTGAAGGCGAAAACAGGAACGTGCGTCACGGAAGCATTCAAGACAATTTTTCGCGAAAGCGGCGGCAGACGACCTCGGTTTCTGCACACGGACAAAGGGAAGGAATTTTACAATGCCGTATTCCAAAAGTTTATTCGGAAACACAACGTTCATCATTACTCGACCTTCAGTGACGTCAAGGCCAGCATTGTGGAAAGATTCAATCGCACTCTGAAATCGCGCATGTGGTCACGCTTCACGCTTCAGGGAAGCTACAAGTGGGTCACTATTCTCCCGGAACTTGTTAACGACTATAATCACACACGGCACGCAACGATAGGCATGAAGCCAGCTGACGTTACCAGGTCTGACGAGCAACGTTTAATTTCTAGCGTTTACTGTCCAAAGTACATGCCCACGACAAAAAAAGCTAAATACAAAATTGGAGAACAGGTGAGGGTTAGTAAATTGAAGCGAACGTTTGACAGGGGTTTCACACGAAACTGGAGCACTGAACTTTTTACCGTGGTTCGAGTTCTACCCGGGAACCGTCACACGTATATAATAAAAGACAGTGGCGGTGAAATTTTATTGGGGCGCTTCTACGAGGAGGAACTCTCTAAAACTAAATACCCCGACACGTACCTTATCGAAAAAGTTTTGCGCAAGAGAGGCAACAAACTTTTGGTGAAATGGCTGGGACTTCCGGAAACAAGTTGGATCGATTCAAACGAAGTGATTCTATGAGTACGTGGAACGTGGTAAAGCGTCTACCTGATTCGGAAAGTGGAAGGAAGAAAAAAAACGGTGAATTGCTCCCCGACAGCATCCGCTGTCTGATCGTAGGACCTTCGGGGTGTGGAAAAACGACACTGCTCGTGGACAATTTTCTCCTCGCACCAAATTGGTTAGATTGGAAGAACAGGCACCTGTACGTGTTCTCGAAAAGTTTAGAGGAATCCAAATACCAGCAACTGATGAAACTGTACGATGGTCTGGACATTGCAACGTTCGCCTCGGAAATAAAACCACTCGACGATTGTCGTGAAAATTCAGTTGTTGTGTTCGACGATGCCATCCTGGAAAATCAAAATGAAATTCGCAACTTTTTCACGCAAGGTCGTCACAAAGGAATGGATTGCTTCTACCTAGCTCAAACGTTTTCCAAAATTCCAAAACAGTTAGTACGCGACAACGCTAATTTCATATGTTTGTTTCGTCAAGATCACACCAACCTCAAGCATGCGTACGATGACTACGTAGGCGGAGACATGAACTACAATCAATTTTCGGAAGGCTGCTGCTCTACTTGCTGGAACGGTGACGATTTCGGATTCGCTACGATCGACATGACGAGGAAACCCAACGACGGAAAATACAGAAACAAAATCAACGACTTTCTAAACGTTGCAACGTTGTGAGAAACGACATATATAAATAACTTCATGACGAAACGAAAAATCGAAGACGAAAATCTTAAGCTTCGCGATTACCTCGCAAAACGCTTCAAAGGTTGGAAATCCGAAAATCGCGGATTCTACGAAGAGAAGAAACGTCAGGATCAACCTGTGATCGATGCCATCAGCGGTCTAGGTAAAGAAATTAAAAGTGTCACGGAACAAAATAAAAATTTGATCAACGAACTCGTACCGCTCGCAGCTAAAAGTTACGCTGTACCCACGCCTATTTCAAGCATTCCTTCGACGCCGTTCGAACTGAAGGATGCACCGGCACGACGTCGAGCTATTGGTAGCACGTCCTCGTCTTCGGATAAAATTGAGTTGGGGCCTTTGGCACGAGACTACCTGAGTACGGGGAAATTCGACAAGGATGAAGTGTTCGGATTGTATCCCAGTATGGAAACCAGCGAAGGCGGCGGTGTGGTGTGGAAGATTGGGAAATCGAAGGTGACCTTCGAAGGCAACGACATTAAAGTCAATTTAGGCGACAAGGATAGTTGGAACAGGCATCCGGGTACGGTGGGACTGTGGGAACTCGTTGCCAAAAAGCAGCCGAAAGATTACACCGACGAAGATTACCAGAGTTACAAGGAAATTCTAATCATGACGGATGCCTTGTACCAAAACAACGACGCCTCTCAGAATAGGGTGAAATCGAGCAGCGGCGAGAAGTACAGGAATCTCATCAAACCGATTTGGAACCAGGTCAAAACAGGCAGCGGGGTCAAACGCTACAACACGTTACCCAAAGAATTCGTTTGGGTGGACGACGTGAGGAAACTCGTGGACCGATTGTTGGTGATAGCCGGCGAAGAGAATGCAGGCAACCGTAATTTCTACAACGAGAAGGTTGGCATCGTGGACATGATCAGCACGAAACTTTCCAACTTCATCGTGAACGACGACAAGGGCATAGGTTACCTCATCAAAATCATCAACACGCTGCCTCCGAAATTCTGGAACGTGGCCGAAGGAAAGGGACTCGTAAACGACATCATCAACAAGTTACCTTTCGAGATGCATCTACCTGGCTACCAGTACTGCGTACCGGTTACCAAACTCGAGAAAAGATTGGACAGAGGAGACAAGGGTGTGAATCTATTGGACGCCGCATGCAAAGATCACGACATCGCCTACAACACCACGCAGACGGATCTGGATGCACGTCACGAAGCAGACAGAAAGTTAGAGCACGCAGCTTTCGAAAGGTTTGTGAGCAGAGACGCATCGTTGGGTGAACGGGTCGCCGCACTAGGCACCACCATCGCCATGAACACGAAACAAAAATTGGGGTGGGGTATATAAATAACATACAGTAAAAAAACAACATGGATTGCATAACTAATTTGCCACCCGAGCTACTATCTAAAATATTCAAAAAGGTAGTTAACGGAGATGTTAATAAACTTGTAAACATAGCAAGAACAATGCCGGAATTTCGCATCCCTTGTGAAATGGTTCTCAAGGACCTTCTTCGGGAGATCAGCGGCCTGAGGTGCGGTGATCTCGACATTCTGCTTTTGGCTGCAGGGCAAAAATTGGACGATAGGTCGGACGAACTGTACGAGGCGATGCAGGGAAGAAGACAGTATACTGATGATTGGTACAAGTCTATGCAGGAGAGGAAAGATATCACTACGCACATCCTCGCGTTTTCCGAAGCACGAACTTTCTTCCTCTGTTAAAAAATAATAATATATATACGTGTCAAAAAAAAAACTTGATATATAAATAACACACATCGTGAAAAATATAATCTTCGGTATATATAAATAACACACATCGTGAAAAACAATTAAATTTCTCTCTAACACTTTGAAATTTTTCTTTGATATGACGACCGAAAAAATAAGTGAGCTCCAAGCATTAAAACAAATGCTAAATTTGTCATTTGAGTATGTAAAAATTCGGGAATTGGAAGTCGACAAATCTTACACGATAACTTCCGGTTCAATCGTTTCTACCCAGTATGGTCCCAAGGTACGCCTGTTGCTCAACGCACAATACAGTTTATTTTTACCAGATCGATACGCTAACATGTTATCGGACGAGAAGCTATCTATTTTAATCGAGAACAAAACAAAAATCGTGTACAAGGGGACAAAGGAACTTCTTGGCAAGAAAACAAAGCACGTAATAGAATTTGTGTAGCGACTGCAAGGCCTTGAAAATATATAAATAACATACCGTAAAAAACTACACAAGAAAAATCTCAGAATATATATAAATAACATACTGCGAAAATAACGCATAGAGCATCAACATGAAGCCCAAGGGTGTCGTGTACCAGATACCATACTCCAATCTTAAAAATCTAGGTGCCCTCGAAGGGTTACTCACCAAGAAACAACGCGAGAAGAAACGTTCTTGCTTGTCGAAAGGACATGGAATGAAATTGCTGCTCAGCACACCTCAATTGAAAAGATTGCAGCGTTCGCGGAAACAGCAAAAGATCGGAGGTTTCATATTCAGCATCCCGGCCATCCTAGCAGCATTGGGGGCCGTTGGAAGTTTGGCTGGCGGAAGTGCCGCCATCGCGAAAACCGTCATCGACTCGAAGAAGAACAAAGCGGAATTGGAAGAACAGAAACGTCACAACCTGGCCATGGAGAAGAAGGGGAAGGGCGTGATGAGAAAGTTTAAAAAAAAGAAACAGAAGCACTCACCAACCGAGACATTGAATCTCTGATCGAACCGTTACGAATCAAATACTTCAGAGGAGTTTTCATGTCCGACTCGTTACCTTCAAGCGTTAAAAGAAGAGAATGCGGAGTAGTCAACTTGGACGGTCAAGAAAATCCAGGCACGCATTGGATATGTTACCACAAAAACGACAATAATAAAGCATTCGTTTTCGATTCTTTCGGAGGTGTTCCACCTACAAATTTAATTCATTATCTGAAAACAAACAAAACCTCTATATACTACAACGACGAACGCATTCAAGATTTCGGAGACGTGAACTGCGGTCATCTCTGCCTCTCCGTGCTCGCGTTTCTCTCTAAAATAAATAACCCTACGATCGAGGATTTCCAGAAAGCATTGTGGAACCTCAAACAGCATCACTAGGATGGGCGTGTTCCATCTCACGAGTGAATCTTCAATCTTGAAACTCACGCTGCACGACGACATTGTCTATCCTAAATCCGTGGCTCTGCGTGCATTCTACAGCATGTACCTCATACCTAATGTTACGCAGCACAACAACAAAATTAGCGTCGGAAGCGAACACATCGTCGTCACGCCAGGACAATACAATCTTTCCACTTTGCAAGCTCAATTACCCAAAGGCACGTACCTTTCTCAAAATTCGGTCACGCACAGAGTGGAAATCCTATCCGCGACGGAGACCGTGGACCTGGGCACCATAGGAGAACTTTTAGGTTTCGAGAACAACACAAAACTCGAAGCTGGCATCAAGCACGTGGCAACAAACATTCCTAAATTTTTGGCCATAGAGACTCTGAACGTACACTGCAACGTGGCGGAAGGTATGATCACGAAATCTTCGGACGGATTGTTAGGAAGTCACAAGCAGACGGGAATCATAGCCACTTTCAAACCAAGTTCCGAGTTCATGGAACCGATCATCTACACGCCCTCTTCGCCGATCTATTTTCCAGTATGTCGCAACCGCATAGACGACATAGAGTTGGTGGTGACGAACGAGAAAGGAGACGTGGTAGATTTCGCAGGTGCAACAACTACTGCCATCGTGGAGATCAACGTATAATAAATAACCATACATATAAAATGGAGCAAATCGAAAGTTACGAATTGCAATCTTTCCCTCCCAACCGTCGCACGTTTGCCAATCTCAACGAGGCAAACAGGGAGGTCGAATACGACGTTGACGTAGGCGATGGGTTCATTCATCCTCACAGAGCAGACCTCTACCTTCAATTCGACGTGGTGAAGAAAGAAAGCGGAGACACGTTTCCCGCAGCAGCAAACTTGATACTCGTAGACAACTTCGTGCCTCACCTGTTCTCGCAGGTGGAGGTGAGGAAACACAACACCGTCATTGACAGAATAGATTATCCAGGCATCACGTCGACGGCAGTGGGAACGTTGAAATTATCCAAAACGGACGCAGCATACTATCAGGCGGGAGGATTCGAAGCGGGGACCAAAATATCGACAACAAGTCACACGGTGCTCTTTCCCATGCGTCTGCTGCCTGGTTTCTTCTCCGATTACAAGGAGATCATGTGGAAGGGAGGACTGAGAGTCACGTTTCGAAGAGCGGCCAACGATAACAACGCAATAATGCGATACACCAACTTGAATGCCGACGGCACACCAATAGCCAACACTTTACCCGAAGCAGCCAAGTGCATCATCCGGAGCATGGAATTGAGAATGCCGGTGGTGGAATACGAGACAAACTATGCCCTCAAGTACAAAGCGGAGATCTTGAAAAGTCCGCAGGTACCGATTCACTTTCACGGTTACCAGTGCGTGCAGAAGATGGCGACGGGAAGTCACATGGAATTCGACGTGACGACGCAGTTCAACAACATACAGTTCGACATGCCAGATTTCGTCGTAGTGCTCTTTCAGACCGGGAGGGACAAGAATCAGGAAAAAGATTCCAGCAAATTCGACGACTGCAAGATCAAGAACGTTTATCTCAAAAATGGACGCAACGAAGTGTTCCCGCGCGAGAATTACAACCTCGACATGACCAAAAACGATTATCTCAAACTTTAAGAAGCGTTTTCGGCTTACAAACGCGTGACCGAGGGAAGTGTGGACATGTACTACACGCCCAGCGAGTTCAAAACACGGAGACCCATGACCGTCATCAACACATCTAAGAGAAAGAAGGTTGTGGTCAACGATCGAACCAACATCAAGATCGTCTGCGAGTTCCACGATGCCTTGCCCGAGGATACCCTATGCAGTGTCATCCTGATTGCAGAGAAGTCCTTCGCCTACGACGTGAAGAATGAGAGGGTCACAGAGCAGTTTTAACAAGTTTTTATCATCTATTTTCTTGCACAATAAGAAATTTTTAGTGCTAGCACAATCAGTTACAATGGCACAATACGAATTTCACTAGTTCAGATCAGTTACAAATGTCAATTTCATTAGTTATAAGTTACAATATCTTTTTTGCACTATAGCACGAGAGACAATCAGAAAATTTGCACAAAAAAAATTTGTTGTTGTTTTTACACGTGAAAATTAACAATAAATTTTTTTTTTTTATCGTTTCAGATGCTGTCGAAACATCAAAAACACATACACACACACTAGAAAAAAAAAAGCATGCAACTTTATTTGTAACACGCACATATTCTCCATCTTCATCAAGAAAATATTATAATAAACATAATTATTTTTATCTATATCTCACAATAAAACTCTATATCCAAAAATATCACAACATCAAATAACACTAGAGTCGTTAGTACACGTTGCATGCATTACGGAGGTCCTCTGTAGGGTTTCATGGAAGTTTGGGGGAAAAAAAAAACACGTGAAACCCTACAGAGGTGCGGTTATCTAGAGCCGTAGCCGTTAGAACCTTTTTGGGTTGGGCACCACGCACCCTGGCGGGTTAGGGGCCAGGTATTCTTAAAAACAGCAATTATTATTTTGTTTGTTTGTTTGTTTGCGTCACAATACATACGCGCGCGCGCGCGTGTGTATGTGTGTGCGTGCGTGCGCGTGTGTGTGTACGTGTATGTGTGTGTGTGTGTGTGTGTGTGTGTGTGTGTGTGTGTGTGTGTGTGTGTGTATGGTACATCCTTCCCCCGAGAGAAGAGGTTTACGAAGATCACGATATATATAAACATTTGGGTCCCGGACTTGGAAAATTACGATAAGATGCACTCATCTTTCAAAAGATTAGAAAATGAGAGAATAAGAGGATGAGAAGATGGGAGGAGAGGTTTACGAAGATCACTATATATAAACATTTGGCCCCGTTGATTCCAGCACTCCAACTTCATCTCTAATGTTGACGACAATATTCTAAAGGTAAAAAGAGAATGAGAGAATGAGAGATTGAGAGATTGAGAGATTGAGAGAATAAGAGGATAAGAGAAGAGGTTTACGTAGGTCACAATATATAAACATTTGGTCCCAAACTTGGAAAATTACGATAAAGTGCACTCATCTTTCAAAAAATAAGAGAATGAGAGAATGAGAGAATGAGAGGAGAGGTTTACGTAGGTCACGATATATAAACATTTGGTCCCAGACTTGGAAAATTACGATAAGGTGCACTCATCTTTCAAAAAATAAGAAAATAAGAAAATAAAAAAATAAGAGGATAAGAGAAAGATGGGAGAATGAGAGGAGGATGAGAGGAAGATGAGAGAATAAAAAGAGAATGAGAAAGATGAGAAGGATGAGGGGGTGAGAGCTCATCTTTCGCTCATCACTGCCTTTTTGCGCCCGTGAAATATCGTCAGCGTAATAAATGAGGCGCGGAACGGGGAGAGAAAGTGAGTTTTTCAACTTTTTGCGGTCGTTTGGTCAAGAAATCAGAGTTGGCCTGGGAGTCACAAAAATACTCTACTTTCTTAAAAAATTCGTCGAAAATCTTGATGTCTCCGATCTCTTGTTTTGTACGTTTTTTCCACGTGTCTTGACATGCAAAGTATCCCTGCAAAGTTTGGTGAAGATCTGAGTATGTCGTTTTTGACCTCATCTGGAACCTCCTTTCTGAAAATTTGAGAATTCTTAAAAAATTCGTCCAAAATCTTGATGTCTCCAATCTCTTGTTTTGTACGTTTTTTCCACGTGTCTTGACATCCAATGTATCCATGCAAAGTTTGGTGAATATCTGAGTATGTCGTTTTTGACCTTATCTGGAACCTCCCATCTGAAAATTTGAAAATTCTTAAAAAATTCGTCCAAAATCTTGATGTCTCCAATCTCTTGTTTTGTACGTTTTTTCCACGTGTCTCGACCTCCAATGGATCCCTGCAAAGTTTGGTGAAGATCTGAGTATGTCGTTTTTGACCTTATATTGAACCTCCCATCTGAAAATTTGAAAATTCTTAAAAAATTCGTCCAAAATCTTGATGTCTCCAATCTCTTGTTTTGTACGTTTTTTCCACGTGTCTTGATATCCAATGTATCCCTGCAAAGTTTGGTGAAGATCTGAGTATGTCGTTTTTGACCTTATCTGGAACATCCTTTCTGAAAATTTGAAAATTGTTAAAAAATTCGTCCAAAATCTTGATGTCTCCAATCTCTTTTTTGTACGTTTTTTCCACGTGTCTTGACATCCAATGTATCCCTGCAAAGTTTGGTGAAGATCTGAGTATGTAGTTTTTGACCTTATCTGGAACCTCCCATCTGAAAATTTGAAAATTCTTAAAAAATTCGACCAAAATCTTGATGTCTCCAATCTTTTGTTTTGTACGTTTTTTCCACGTGTCTTGACACATAATGTATCCATGCAAAGTTTGGTGAAGATCTGAGTATGTCGTTTTTGACCTTATCTGGAACCTCCCATCTGAAAATTTGAAAATTCTTAAAAAATTCGTCCAAAATCTTGATGTCTCCAATCTCTTGTTTTGTACGTTTTTTCCACGTGTCTTGACATCCAATGTATCCCTGCAATGTTTGGTGAAGATCTGAGTATGTAGTTTTTGACCTTATCTGGAACCTCCCATCTGAAAATTTGAAAATTCCTAAAAAATCCGTCCAAAATCTTGATGACCCCAATCTCTTGTTTTGTACTTTTTTTCCACTTGTCTCGACCTCCAATGTATCCCTGCAAAGTTTGGTGAAGATCTGAGTATGTAGTTTTTGACCTTATATTGAACCTCCCATCTGAAAATTTGAAAATTCTTAAAAAATTCGTCCAAAATCTTGATGACCCCAATCTCTTGTTTTGTACGTTTTTTCCACGTGTCTTGACATCCAAAGTATCCCTGCAAAGTTTGGTGAAGATCTGAGTATGTAGTTTTTGACCTTATATGGAACCTCCTTTCTGAAAATTTGAGAATTCTTAAAAAATTCGTCCAAAATCTTGATGTCTCCAATCTCTTGTTTTGTACTATTTTTCCACGTGTCTTGACATCCAATGTATCCATGCAAAGTTTGGTGAAGATCTGAGTATGTCGTTTTTGACCTTATCTGGAACCTCCCATCTGAAAATTTGAAAATTCTTAAAAAATTCGTCGAAAATCTTGATGTCTCCAATCTTTTGTTTTGTACGTTTTTTCCACGTGTCTTGACATGCAAAGTATCCCTGCAACGTTTGGTGAAGATCTGAGTATGTAGTTTTTGACCTTATCTGGAACCTCCTATCTGAAAATTTGAAAATTCTTCAAAAATTCGTCGAAAATCTTGATGTCTCCAATCTCTTGTTTTGTACGTTTTTTCCACGTGTCTTGACATCCAATGTATTCCTGCAATGTTTGGTGGAGATCTGAGTATGTAGTTTTAGACCTTATCTGGAACCTCCTATCTGAAAATTTGAAAATTCTTCAAAAATTCGTCCAAAATCTTGATGTCTCCAATCTCTTGTTTTGTACGTTTTTTCCACGTGTCTCGACCTCCAATGGATCCCTGCAAAGTTTGGTGAAGATCTGAGTATGTCGTTTTTGACCTTATCTGGAACATCCTTTCTGAAAATTTGAAAATTCTTCAAAAATTCGTCGAAAATCTTGATGTCTCCAATCTCTTGTTTTGTACGTTTTTTCCACGTGTCTTGACATCCAATGTATTCCTGCAATGTTTGGTGGAGATCTGAGTATGTAGTTTTAGGCCTTATCTGGAACATCCTATCTGAAAATTTGAAAATTCTTCAAAAATTCGTCGAAAATCTTGATGTCTCCGATCTCTTGTTTTGTACGTTTTTTCCACGTGTCTCGACCTCCAATGGATCCCTGCAAAGTTTGGTGAAGATCTGAGTATGTAGTTTTTGACCTTATCTGGAACCTCCTATCTGAAAATTTGAAAATTCTTCAAAAATCCGTGCAAAATCTTGATGACCCCAATCTCTTGTTTTGTACGTTTTTTCCACGTGTCTTGACATCCAATGTATCCATGCAAAGTTTGGTGAAGATCTGAGTATGTCGTTTTTGACCTTATCTGGAACCTCCCATCTGAAAATTTGAAAATTCTTAAAAAATTCGTCGAAAATCTTGATGTCTCCAATCTCTTGTTTTGTACGTTTTTTCCACGTGTCTTGACATGCAAAGTATCCCTGCAACGTTTGGTGAAGATCTGAGTATGTAGTTTTTGACCTTATCTGGAACCTCCTATCTGAAAATTTGAAAATTCTTCAAAAATTCGTCGAAAATCTTGATGTCTCCAATCTCTTGTTTTGTACGTTTTTTCCACGTGTCTTGACATCCAATGTATCCCTGCAATGTTTGGTGGAGATCTGAGTATGTAGTTTTTGACCTTATCTGGGACCTCCTATCAGAAAATTTGAAAATTCTTCAAAAATTCGTCCAAAATCTTGATGTCTCCAATCTCTTGTTTTGTACGTTTTTTCCACGTGTCTCGACCTCCAATGTATCCCTGCAAAGTTTGGTGAAGATCTGAGTATGTCGTTTTTGACCTTATCTGGAACATCCTTTCTGAAAATTTGAAAATTCTTAAAAAATTCGTCGAAAATCTTGATGTCTCCAATCTCTTGTTTTGTACGTTTTTTCCACGTGTCTTGACATCCAATGTATCCCTGCAAAGTTTGGTGAAGATCTGAGTATGTAGTTTTTGACCTTATATGGAACCTCCTTTCTGAAAATTTGAAAATTCTCAAAAAATTCGTCCATAATCTTGATGTCTCCAATCTCTTGTTTTGTACGTTTTTTCCACGTGTCTTGACATCCAATGTATCCCTGCAAAGTTTGGTGAAGATCTGAGTATGTAGTTTTTGACCTTATCTGGAACCTCCCATCTGAAAATTTGAAAATTCTTAAAAAATTCGACCAAAATCTTGATGTCTCCAATCTTTTGTTTTGTACGTTTTTTCCACGTGTCTTGACACATAATGTATCCATGCAAAGTTTGGTGAAGATCTGAGTATGTAGTTTTTGACCTTATATGGAACCTCCTATCTGAAAATTTGAAAATTCTTAAAAAATTCGTCGAAAATCTTGATGTCTCCGATCTCTTGTTTTGTACGTTTTTTCCACGTGTCTTGACATGCAAAGTATTCCTGCAAAGTTTGGTGAAGATCTGAGTATGTCGTTTTTGACCTTATCTGGAACCTCCCATCTGAAAATTTGAAAATTCTTAAAAAATTCGTCGAAAATCTTGATGTCTCCAATCTCTTGTTTTGTACGTTTTTTCCACGTGTCTTGACATGCAAAGTATCCCTGCAACATTTGGTGAAGATCTGAGTATGTAGTTTTTGACCTTATCTGGAACCTCCTATCTGAAAATTTGAAAATTCTTCAAAAATTCGTCGAAAATCTTGATGTCTCCAATCTCTTGTTTTGTACGTTTTTTCCACGTGTCTTGACATCCAATGTATCCCTGCAATGTTTGGTGGAGATCTGAGTATGTAGTTTTTGACCTTATCTGGGACCTCCTATCAGAAAATTTGAAAATTCTTCAAAAATTCGTCCAAAATCTTGATGTCTCCAATCTCTTGTTTTGTACGTTTTTTCCACGTGTCTCGACCTCCAATGTATCCCTGCAAAGTTTGGTGAAGATCTGAGTATGTAGTTTTTGACCTTATTAGGAACCTCCCATCTGAAAATTTGAAAATTCCTAAAAAATCCGTCCAAAATCTTGATGACCCCAATCTCTTGTTTTGTACTTTTTTTCCACTTGTCTCGACCTCCAATGTATCCCTGCAAAGTTTGGTGAAGATCTGAGTATGTAGTTTTTGACCTTATATTGAACCTCCCATCTGAAAATTTGAAAATTCTTAAAAAATTCGTCCAAAATCTTGATGACCCCAATCTCTTGTTTTGTACGTTTTTTCCACGTGTCTTGACATCCAAAGTATCCCTGCAAAGTTTGGTGAAGATCTGAGTATGTAGTTTTTGACCTTATATGGAACCTCCTTTCTGAAAATTTGAGAATTCTTAAAAAATTCGTCCAAAATCTTGATGTCTCCAATCTCTTGTTTTGTACTTTTTTTCCACGTGTCTTGACATCCAATGTATCCATGCAAAGTTTGGTGAAGATCTGAGTATGTCGTTTTTGACCTTATCTGGAACCTCCCATCTGAAAATTTGAAAATTCTTAAAAAATTCGTCGAAAATCTTGATGTCTCCAATCTTTTGTTTTGTACGTTTTTTCCACGTGTCTTGACATGCAAAGTATCCCTGCAACGTTTGGTGAAGATCTGAGTATGTAGTTTTTGACCTTATCTGGAACCTCCTATCTGAAAATTTGAAAATTCTTCAAAAATTCGTCGAAAATCTTGATGTCTCCAATCTCTTGTTTTGTACGTTTTTTCCACGTGTCTTGACATCCAATGTATTCCTGCAATGTTTGGTGGAGATCTGAGTATGTAGTTTTAGACCTTATCTGGAACCTCCTATCTGAAAATTTGAAAATTCTTCAAAAATTCGTCCAAAATCTTGATGTCTCCAATCTCTTGTTTTGTACGTTTTTTCCACGTGTCTCGACCTCCAATGGATCCCTGCAAAGTTTGGTGAAGATCTGAGTATGTCGTTTTTGACCTTATCTGGAACATCCTTTCTGAAAATTTGAAAATTCTTCAAAAATTCGTCGAAAATCTTGATGTCTCCAATCTCTTGTTTTGTACGTTTTTTCCACGTGTCTTGACATCCAATGTATTCCTGCAATGTTTGGTGGAGATCTGAGTATGTAGTTTTAGGCCTTATCTGGAACATCCTATCTGAAAATTTGAAAATTCTTCAAAAATTCTACGAAAATCTTGATGTCTCCGATCTCTTGTTTTGTACGTTTTTTCCACGTGTCTCGACCTCCAATGGATCCCTGCAAAGTTTGGTGAAGATCTGAGTATGTAGTTTTTGACCTTATCTGGAACCTCCTATCTGAAAATTTGAAAATTCTTCAAAAATCCGTGCAAAATCTTGATGACCCCAATCTCTTGTTTTGTACGTTTTTTCCACGTGTCTTGACATCCAATGTATCCATGCAAAGTTTGGTGAAGATCTGAGTATGTCGTTTTTGACCTTATCTGGAACCTCCCATCTGAAAATTTGAAAATTCTTAAAAAATTCGTCGAAAATCTTGATGTCTCCAATCTCTTGTTTTGTACGTTTTTTCCACGTGTCTTGACATGCAAAGTATCCCTGCAACGTTTGGTGAAGATCTGAGTATGTAGTTTTTGACCTTATCTGGAACCTCCTATCTGAAAATTTGAAAATTCTTCAAAAATTCGTCGAAAATCTTGATGTCTCCAATCTCTTGTTTTGTACGTTTTTTCCACGTGTCTTGACATCCAATGTATCCCTGCAATGTTTGGTGGAGATCTGAGTATGTAGTTTTTGACCTTATCTGGGACCTCCTATCAGAAAATTTGAAAATTCTTCAAAAATTCGTCCAAAATCTTGATGTCTCCAATCTCTTGTTTTGTACGTTTTTTCCACGTGTCTCGACCTCCAATGTATCCCTGCAAAGTTTGGTGAAGATCTGAGTATGTCGTTTTTGACCTTATCTGGAACATCCTTTCTGAAAATTTGAAAATTCTTAAAAAATTCGTCGAAAATCTTGATGTCTCCAATCTCTTGTTTTGTACGTTTTTTCCACGTGTCTTGACATCCAATGTATCCCTGCAAAGTTTGGTGAAGATCTGAGTATGTAGTTTTTGACCTTATATGGAACCTCCTTTCTGAAAATTTGAAAATTCTCAAAAAATTCGTCCATAATCTTGATGTCTCCAATCTCTTGTTTTGTACGTTTTTTCCACGTGTCTTGACATCCAATGTATCCCTGCAAAGTTTGGTGAAGATCTGAGTATGTAGTTTTTGACCTTATCTGGAACCTCCCATCTGAAAATTTGAAAATTCTTAAAAAATTCGACCAAAATCTTGATGTCTCCAATCTTTTGTTTTGTACGTTTTTTCCACGTGTCTTGACACATAATGTATCCATGCAAAGTTTGGTGAAGATCTGAGTATGTAGTTTTTGACCTTATATGGAACCTCCTATCTGAAAATTTGAAAATTCTTAAAAAATTCGTCGAAAATCTTGATGTCTCCGATCTCTTGTTTTGTACGTTTTTTCCACGTGTCTTGACATGCAAAGTATTCCTGCAAAGTTTGGTGAAGATCTGAGTATGTCGTTTTTGACCTTATCTGGAACCTCCCATCTGAAAATTTGAAAATTCTTAAAAAATTCGTCGAAAATCTTGATGTCTCCAATCTCTTGTTTTGTACGTTTTTTCCACGTGTCTTGACATGCAAAGTATCCCTGCAACATTTGGTGAAGATCTGAGTATGTAGTTTTTGACCTTATCTGGAACCTCCTATCTGAAAATTTGAAAATTCTTCAAAAATTCGTCGAAAATCTTGATGTCTCCAATCTCTTGTTTTGTACGTTTTTTCCACGTGTCTTGACATCCAATGTATCCCTGCAATGTTTGGTGGAGATCTGAGTATGTAGTTTTTGACCTTATCTGGGACCTCCTATCAGAAAATTTGAAAATTCTTCAAAAATTCGTCCAAAATCTTGATGTCTCCAATCTCTTGTTTTGTACGTTTTTTCCACGTGTCTCGACCTCCAATGTATCCCTGCAAAGT
This sequence comes from Lepisma saccharinum, assembly GCF_977018435.1. NCBI lineage: Eukaryota > Metazoa > Arthropoda > Insecta > Zygentoma > Lepismatidae > Lepisma > Lepisma saccharinum. Next base: position 223,293 of record NW_028143112.1, on the reverse strand, counting down.
TTGGTGAAGATCTGAGTATGTCGTTTTTGACCTTATCTGGAACATCCTTTCTGAAAATTTGAAAATTCTTAAAAAATTCGTCGAAAATCTTGATGTCTCCAATCTCTTGTTTTGTACGTTTTTTCCACGTGTCTTGACATCCAATGTATCCCTGCAAAGTTTGGTGAAGATCTGAGTATGTAGTTTTTGACCTTATATGGAACCTCCTTTCTGAAAATTTGAAAATTCTCAAAAAATTCGTCCATAATCTTGATGTCTCCAATCTCTTGTTTTGTACGTTTTTTCCACGTGTCTTGACATCCAATGTATCCCTGCAAAGTTTGGTGAAGATCTGAGTATGTAGTTTTTGACCTTATCTGGAACCTCCCATCTGAAAATTTGAAAATTCTTAAAAAATTCGACCAAAATCTTGATGTCTCCAATCTTTTGTTTTGTACGTTTTTTCCACGTGTCTTGACACATAATGTATCCATGCAAAGTTTGGTGAAGATCTGAGTATGTAGTTTTTGACCTTATATGGAACCTCCTATCTGAAAATTTGAAAATTCTTAAAAAATTCGTCCAAAATCTTGATGACCCCAATCTCTTGTTTTGTACGTTTTTTCCACGTGTCTTGACATCCAAAGTATCCCTGCAAAGTTTGGTGAAGATCTGAGTATGTAGTTTTTGACCTTATATGGAACCTCCTTTCTGAAAATTTGAGAATTCTTAAAAAATTCGTCCAAAATCTTGATGTCTCCAATCTCTTGTTTTGTACTTTTTTTCCACGTGTCTTGACATCCAATGTATCCATGCAAAGTTTGGTGAAGATCTGAGTATGTCGTTTTTGACCTTATCTGGAACCTCCCATCTGAAAATTTGAAAATTCTTAAAAAATTCGTCGAAAATCTTGATGTCTCCAATCTTTTGTTTTGTACGTTTTTTCCACGTGTCTTGACATGCAAAGTATCCCTGCAACGTTTGGTGAAGATCTGAGTATGTAGTTTTTGACCTTATCTGGAACCTCCTATCTGAAAATTTGAAAATTCTTCAAAAATTCGTCGAAAATCTTGATGTCTCCAATCTCTTGTTTTGTACGTTTTTTCCACGTGTCTTGACATCCAATGTATTCCTGCAATGTTTGGTGGAGATCTGAGTATGTAGTTTTAGACCTTATCTGGAACCTCCTATCTGAAAATTTGAAAATTCTTCAAAAATTCGTCCAAAATCTTGATGTCTCCAATCTCTTGTTTTGTACGTTTTTTCCACGTGTCTTGACATCCAATGTATTCCTGCATAGTTTGGTGGAGATCTGAGTATGTAGTTTTAGGCCTTATCTGGAACATCCTATCTGAAAATTTGAAAATTCTTCAAAAATTCGTCGAAAATCTTGATGTCTCCGATCTCTTGTTTTGTACGTTTTTTCCACGTGTCTCGACCTCCAATGGATCCCTGCAAAGTTTGGTGAAGATCTGAGTATGTAGTTTTTGACCTTATCTGGAACCTCCTATCTGAAAATTTGAAAATTCTTCAAAAATCCGTGCAAAATCTTGATGACCCCAATCTCTTGTTTTGTACGTTTTTTCCACGTGTCTTGACATCCAATGTATCCATGCAAAGTTTGGTGAAGATCTGAGTATGTCGTTTTTGACCTTATCTGGAACCTCCCATCTGAAAATTTGAAAATTTTTAAAAAATTCGTCGAAAATCTTGATGTCTCCAATCTCTTGTTTTCTACGTTTTTTCCACGTGTCTTGACATGCAAAGTATCCCTGCAACGTTTGGTGAAGATCTGAGTATGTAGTTTTTGACCTTATCTGGAACCTCCTATCTGAAAATTTGAAAATTCTTCAAAAATTCGTCGAAAATCTTGATGTCTCCAATCTCTTGTTTTGTACGTTTTTTCCACGTGTCTTGACATCCAATGTATCCCTGCAATGTTTGGTGGAGATCTGAGTATGTAGTTTTTGACCTTATCTGGGACCTCCTATCAGAAAATTTGAAAATTCTTCAAAAATTCGTCCAAAATCTTGATGTCTCCAATCTCTTGTTTTGTACGTTTTTTCCACGTGTCTCGACCTCCAATGTATCCCTGCAAAGTTTGGTGAAGATCTGAGTATGTCGTTTTTGACCTTATCTGGAACATCCTTTCTGAAAATTTGAAAATTCTTAAAAAATTCGTCGAAAATCTTGATGTCTCCAATCTCTTGTTTTGTACGTTTTTTCCACGTGTCTTGACATCCAATGTATCCCTGCAAAGTTTGGTGAAGATCTGAGTATGTAGTTTTTGACCTTATATGGAACCTCCTTTCTGAAAATTTGAAAATTCTCAAAAAATTCGTCAATAATCTTGATGTCTCCAATCTCTTGTTTTGTACGTTTTTTCCACGTGTCTTGACATCCAATGTATCCCTGCAAAGTTTGGTGAAGATCTGAGTATGTAGTTTTTGACCTTATCTGGAACCTCCCATCTGAAAATTTGAAAATTCTTAAAAAATTCGACCAAAATCTTGATGTCTCCAATCTTTTGTTTTGTACGTTTTTTCCACGTGTCTTGACACATAATGTATCCATGCAAAGTTTGGTGAAGATCTGAGTATGTAGTTTTTGACCTTATATGGAACCTCCTATCTGAAAATTTGAAAATTCTTAAAAAATTCGTCGAAAATCTTGATGTCTCCGATCTCTTGTTTTGTACGTTTTTTCCACGTGTCTTGACATGCAAAGTATTCCTGCAAAGTTTGGTGAAGATCTGAGTATGTAGTTTTTGACCTCATCTGGAACCTCCTATCTGAAAATTTGAAAATTCTTAAAAAATTCGTCCAAAATTTTGATGTCTCCAATCTCTTGTTTTGTACGTTTTTTCCACGTGTCTTGACATCCAATGTATCCCTGCAAAGTTTGGTGAAGATCTGAGTATGTAGTTTTTGACCTTATCTGGAACCTCCCATCTGAAAATTTGAAAATTCTTAAAAAATTCGTCGAAAATCTTGATGTCTCCGATCTCTTGTTTTGTACGTTTTTTCCACGTGTCTTGACATCCAATGTATCCCTGCAAAGTTTGGTGAAGATCTGAGTATGTTGTTTTTGACCTTATCTGGAACATCCTTTCTGAAAATTTGAAAATTGTTAAAAAATTCGTCCAAAATCTTGATGTCTCCTATCTCTTGTTTTGTACGTTTTTTCCACGTGTCTTGACATCCAATGTATCCCTGCAAAGTTTGGTGAAGATCTGAGTATGTAGTTTTTGACCTTATCTGGAACCTCCCATCTGAAAATTTGAAAATTCTTAAAAAATTCGACCAATATCTTGATGTCTCCAATCTTTTGTTTTGTACGTTTTTTCCACGTGTCTTGACACATAATGTATCCATGCAAAGTTTGGTGAAGATCTGAGTATGTAGTTTTTGACCTTATATGGAACCTCCTATCTGAAAATTTGAAAATTCTTAAAAAATTCGTCCAAAATCTTGATGTCTCCAATCTCTTGTTTTGTACGTTTTTTCCACGTGTCTTGACATCCAATGTATCCCTGCAAAGTTTGGTGAAGATCTGAGTATGTAGTTTTTGACCTTATCTGGAACCTCCCATCTGAAAAATTGAAAATTCCTAAAAAATCCGTGCAAAATCTTGATGACCCCAATCTCTTGTTTTGTACGTTTTTTCCACGTGTCTTGACATCCAATGTATCCCTGCAAAGTTTGGTGAAGATCTGAGTATGTAGTTTTTGACCTTATCTGGAACCTCCCATCTGAAAATTTGAAAATTCCTAAAAAATCCGTGCAAAATCTTGATGACCCCAATCTCTTGTTTTGTACGTTTTTTCCACGTGTCTTGACATCCAATGTATCCATGCAAAGTTTGGTGAAGATCTGAGTATGTCGTTTTTGACCTTATCTGGAACATCCTTTCTGAAAATTTGAAAATTGTTAAAAAATTCGTCCAAAATCTTGATGTCTCCAATCTCTTTTTTGTACGTTTTTTCCACGTGTCTTGACATCCAATGTATCCATGCAAAGTTTGGTGAAGATCTGAGTATGTCGTTTTTGACCTTATCTGGAACATCCTTTCTGAAAATTTGAAAATTGTTAAAAAATTCGTCCAAAATCTTGATGTCTCCAATCTCTTTTTTGTACGTTTTTTCCACGTGTCTTGACATCCAATGTATCCCTGCAAAGTTTGGTGAAGATCTGAGTATGTAGTTTTTGACCTTATCTGGAACCTCCCATCTGAAAATTTGAAAATTCTTAAAAAATTCGACCAAAATCTTGATGTCTCCAATCTTTTGTTTCGTACGTTTTTTCCACGTGTCTTGACACATAATGTATCCATGCAAAGTTTGGTGAAGATCTGAGTATGTAGTTTTTGACCTTATATGGAACCTCCTATCTGAAAATTTGAAAATTCTTAAAAAATTCGTCCAAAATCTTGATGTCTCCAATCTCTTGTTTTGTACGTTTTTTCCACGTGTCTTGACATCCAATGTATCCCTGCAAAGTTTGGTGAAGATCTGAGTATGTAGTTTTTGACCTTATCTGGAACCTCCCATCTGAAAATTTGAAAATTCCTAAAAAATCCGTGCAAAATCTTGATGACCCCAATCTCTTGTTTTGTACGTTTTTTCCACGTGTCTTGACATCCAAAGTATCCATGCAAAGTTTGGTGAAGATCTGAGTATGTCGTTTTTGACCTTATCTGGAACATCCTTTCTGAAAATTTGAAAATTGTTAAAAAATTCGTCCAAAATCTTGATGTCTCCAATCTCTTTTTTGTACGTTTTTTCCACGTGTCTTGACATCCAATGTATCCCTGCAAAGTTTGGTGAAGATCTGAGTATGTAGTTTTTGACCTTATCTGGAACCTCCCATCTGAAAATTTGAAAATTCTTCAAAAATTCGTCCAAAATCTTGATGTCTCCAATCTCTTGTTTTGTACGTTTTTTCCACGTGTCTCGACCTCCAATGGATCCCTGCAAAGTTTGGTGAAGATCTGAGTATGTCGTTTTTGACCTTATCTGGAACATCCTTTCTGAAAATTTGAAAATTCTTAAAAAATTCGTCGAAAATCTTGATGTCTCCAATCTCTTGTTTTGTACGTTTTTTCCACGTGTCTTGACATCCAATGTATCCCTGCAAAGTTTGGTGAAGATCTGAGTATGTAGTTTTTGACCTTATATGGAACCTCCTATCTGAAAATTTGAAAATTCGTAAAAAATTCGTCCAAAATCTTGATGTCTCCAATCTCTTGTTTTGTACGTTTTTTCCACGTGTCTCGACCTCCAATGGATCCCTGCAAAGTTTGGTGAAGATCTGAGTATGTCGTTTTTGACCTTATCTGGAACATCCTTTCTGAAAATTTGAAAATTCTTAAAAAATTCGTCGAAAATCTTGATGTCTCCGATCTCTTGTTTTGTACGTTTTTTCCACGTGTCTTGACATGCAAAGTATTCCTGCAAAGTTTGGTGAAGATCTGAGTATGTAGTTTTTGACCTCATCTGGAACCTCCTATCTGAAAATTTGAAAATTCTTAAAAAATTCGTCCAAAATCTTGATGTCTCCAATCTCTTGTTTTGTTCGTTTTTTCCACGTGTCTTGACATCCAATGTATCCCTGCAATGTTTGGTGAAGATCTGAGTATGTAGTTTTTGACCTTATATGGAACCTCCTATCTGAAAATTTGAAAATTCTTAAAAAATTCGTCCAAAATCTTGATGTCTCCAATCTCTTGTTTTGTACGTTTTTTCCACGTGTCTTGACATCCAATGTATCCCTGCAATGTTTGGTGAAGATCTGAGTATGTAGTTTTTGACCTTATCTGGAACCTCCCATCTGAAAATTTGAAAATTCCTAAAAAATCCGTCCAAAATCTTGATGACCCCAATCTCTTGTTTTGTACGTTTTTTCCACGTGTCTTGACATCCAATGTATCCCTGCAAAGTTTGGTGAAGATCTGAGTATGTAGTTTTTGACCTTATATGGAACCTCCTATCTGAAAATTTGAAAATTCTTAAAAAATTCGTCCAAAATCTTGATGTCTCCAATCTCTTGTTTTGTACGTTTTTTCCACGTGTCTTGACATCCAATGTATTCCTGCAATGTTTGGTGAAGATCTGAGTATGTAGTTTTTGACCTTATATGGAACCTCCTATCTGAAAATTTGAAAATTCTTAAAAAATTCGACCAAAATCTTGATGTCTCCAATCTCTTGTTTTGTACGTTTTTTCCACGTGTCTTGACATCCAATGTATCCCTGCAAAGTTTGGTGAAGATCTGAGTATGTAGTTTTTGACCTTATATTGAACCACCCATCTGAAAATTTGAAAATTCTTAAAAAATTCGTCCAAAATCTTGATGTCTCCAATCTCTTGTTTTGTACGTTTTTTCCACGTGTCTTGATATCCAATGTATCCCTGCAAAGTTTGGTGAAGATCTGAGTATGTCGTTTTTGACCTTATCTGGAACATCCTTTCTGAAAATTTGAAAATTGTTAAAAAATTCGTCCAAAATCTTGATGTCTCCAATCTCTTTTTTGTACGTTTTTTCCACGTGTCTTGACATCCAATGTATCCCTGCAAAGTTTGGTGAAGATCTGAGTATGTAGTTTTTGACCTTATCTGGAACCTCCCATCTGAAAATTTGAAAATTCTTAAAAAATTCGTCGAAAATCTTGATGTCTCCGATCTCTTGTTTTGTACGTTTTTTCCACGTGTCTTGACATGCAAAGTATTCCTGCAAAGTTTGGTGAAGATCTGAGTATGTAGTTTTTGACCTCATCTGGAACCTCCTATCTGAAAATTTGAAAATTCTTAAAAAATTCGTCCAAAATCTTGATGTATCCAATCTCTTGTTTTGTACGTTTTTTCCACGAGTCTTGACATCCAATGTATCCCTGCAATGTTTGGTGAAGATCTGAGTATGTAGTTTTTGACCTTATCTGGAACCTCCCAACTGAAAATTTGAAAATTCCTAAAAAATCCGTCCAAAATCTTGATGACCCCAATCTCTTGTTTTGTACTTTTTTTCCACGTGTCTCGACCTCCAATGTATCCCTGCAAAGTTTGGTGAAGATCTGAGTATGTAATTTTTGACCTTATATGGAACCTCCTATCTGAAAATTTGAAAATTCTTAAAAAATTCGTCGAAAATCTTGATGTCTCCGATCTCTTGTTTTGTACGTTTTTTCCACGTGTCTTGACATGCAAAGTATTCCTGCAAAGTTTGGTGAAGATCTGAGTATGTAGTTTTTGACCTCATCTGGAACCTCCTATCTGAAAATTTGAAAATTCTTAAAAAATTCGTCCAAAATTTTGATGTCTCCAATCTCTTGTTTTGTACGTTTTTTCCACGTGTCTTGACATCCAATGTATCCCTGCAATGTTTGGTGAAGATCTGAGTATGTAGTTTTTGACCTTATCTGGAACCTCCCATCTGAAAATTTGAAAATTCCTAAAAAATCCGTCCAAAATCTTGATGACCCCAATCTCTTGTTTTGTACGTTTTTTCCACGTGTCTTGACATCCAATGTATCCCTGCAAAGTTTGGTGAAGATCTGAGTATGTAGTGTTTGACCTTATCTGGAACCTCCTCTCTGAAAATTTGAAAATTCTTAAAAAATTCGTCCAAAATCTTGATGTCTCCAATCTCTTGTTTTGTACGTTTTTTCCACGTGTCTTGACATCCAATGTATTCCTGCAATGTTTGGTGAAGATCTGAGTATGAAGTTTTTGACCTTATATGGAACCTCCTATCTGAAAATTTGAAAATTCTTAAAAAATTCGACCAAAATCTTGATGTCTCCAATCTCTTGTTTTGTACGTTTTTTCCACGTGTCTTGACATCCAATGTATCCCTGCAAAGTTTGGTGAAGATCTGAGTATGTAGTTTTTGACCTTATATTGAACCTCCCATCCGAAAATTTGAAAATTCTTAAAAAATTCGTCCAAAATCTTGATGTCTCCAATCTCTTGTTTTGTACGTTTTTTCCACGTGTCTTGATATCCAATGTATCCCTGCAAAGTTTGGTGAAGATCTGAGTATGTCGTTTTTGACCTTATCTGGAACATCCTTTCTGAAAATTTGAAAATTGTTAAAAAATTCGTCCAAAATCTTGATGTCTCCAATCTCTTTTTTGTACGTTTTTTCCACGTGTCTTGACATCCAATGTATCCCTGCAAAGTTTGGTGAAGATCTGAGTATGTAGTTTTTGACCTTATCTGGAACCTCCCAGATGAAAATTTGAAAATTCTTAAAAAATTCGACCAAAATCTTGATGTCTCCAATCTTTTGTTTTGTACGTTTTTTCCACGTGTCTTGACACATAATGTATCCATGCAAAGTTTGGTGAAGATCTGAGTATGTAGTTTTTGACCTTATATGGAACCTCCTATCTGAAAATTTGAAAATTCTTAAAAAATTCGTCGAAAATCTTGATGTCTCCGATCTCATGTTTTGTACGTTTTTTCCACGTGTCTTGACATGCAAAGTATTCCTGCAAAGTTTGGTGAAGATCTGAGTATGTAGTTTTTGACCTCATCTGGAACCTCCTATCTGAAAATTTGAAAAAACTTAAAAAATTCGTCCAAAATCTTGATGTCTCCAATCTCTTGTTTTGTACGTTTTTTCCACGTGTCTTGATATCCAATGTATCCCTGCAATGTTTGGTGAAGATCTGAGTATGTAGTTTTTGACCTTATATGGAACCTCCTATCTGAAAATTTGAAAATTCTTAAAAAATTCGTCCAAAATCTTGATGTCTCCAATCTCTTGTTTTGTACGTTTTTTCCACGTGTCTTGACATCCAATGTATCCCTGCAAAGTTTGGTGAAGATCTGAGTATGTAGTTTTTGACCTTATCTGGAACCTCCTATCTGAAAATTTGAAAATTCTTAAAAAATTCGTCCAAAATCTTGATGTCTCCAATCTCTTGTTTTGTACGTTTTTTCCACGTGTCTTGATATCCAATGTATCCCTGCAAAGTTTGGTGAAGATCTGAGTATGTCGTTTTTGACCTTATCTGGAACATCCTTTCTGAAAATTTGAAAATTGTTAAAAAATTCGTCCAAAATCTTGATGTCTCCAATCTCTTTTTTGTACGTTTTTTCCACGTTTCTTGACATCCAATGTATCCCTGCAAAGTTTGGTGAAGATCTGAGTATGTAGTTTTTGACCTTATCTGGAACCTCCCATCTGAAAATTTGAAAATTCTTAAAAAATTCGACCAAAATCTTGATGTCTCCAATCTTTTGTTTTGTACGTTTTTTCCACGTGTCTTGACACATAATGTATCCATGCAAAGTTTGGTGAAGATCTGAGTATGTAGTTTTTGACCTTATATGGAACCTCCTATCTGAAAATTTGAAAATTCTTAAAAAATTCGTCCAAAATCTTGATGTCTCCAATCTCTTGTTTTGTACGTTTTTTCCACGTGTCTTGACATCCAATGTATCCCTGCAAAGTTTGGTGAAGATCTGAGTATGTAGTTTTTGACCTTATATGGAACCTCCTATCTGAAAATTTGAAAATTCTTAAAAAATTCGTCCAAAATCTTGATGTCACCAATCCTATGTTTTGTATGTTTTTTCCACGTGTCTTGACATCCAATGTATCCATGCAAAGTTTGGTGAAGATCTGAGTATGTCGTTTTTGACCTTATCTGGAACCTCCCATCTGAAAATTTGAAAATTCTTAAAAAATTCGTCGAAAATCTTGATGTCTCCGATCTCATGTTTTGTACGTTTTTTCCACGTGTCTTGACATCCAATGTATCCCTGCAAAGTTTGGTGAAGATCTGAGTATGTAGTTTTTGACCTTATCTGGAACCTCCTATCTGAAAATTTGAAAATTCTTAAAAAATTCGTCCAAAATCTTGATGTCTCCAATCTCTTGTTTTGTACGTTTTTTCCACGTGTCTTGATATCCAATGTATCCCTGCAAAGTTTGGTGAAGATCTGAGTATGTCGTTTTTGACCTTATCTGGAACATCCTTTCTGAAAATTTGAAAATTGTTAAAAAATTCGTCCAAAATCTTGATGTCTCCAATCTCTTTTTTGTACGTTTTTTCCACGTTTCTTGACATCCAATGTATCCCTGCAAAGTTTGGTGAAGATCTGAGTATGTAGTTTTTGACCTTATCTGGAACCTCCCATCTGAAAATTTGAAAATTCTTAAAAAATTCGACCAAAATCTTGATGTCTCCAATCTTTTGTTTTGTACGTTTTTTCCACGTGTCTTGACACATAATGTATCCATGCAAAGTTTGGTGAAGATCTGAGTATGTCGTTTTTGACCTTATCTGGAACATCCTTTCTGAAAATTTGAAAATTGTTAAAAAATTCGTCCAAAATCTTGATGTCTCCAATCTCTTTTTTGTACGTTTTTTCCACGTGTCTTGACATCCAATGTATCCCTGCAAAGTTTGGTGAAGATCTGAGTATGTAGTTTTTGACCTTATCTGGAACCTCCCAGATGAAAATTTGAAAATTCTTAAAAAATTCGACCAAAATCTTGATGTCTCCAATCTTTTGTTTTGTACGTTTTTTCCACGTGTCTTGACACATAATGTATCCATGCAAAGTTTGGTGAAGATCTGAGTATGTAGTTTTTGACCTTATATGGAACCTCCTATCTGAAAATTTGAAAATTCTTAAAAAATTCGTCGAAAATCTTGATGTCTCCGATCTCATGTTTTGTACGTTTTTTCCACGTGTCTTGACATGCAAAGTATTCCTGCAAAGTTTGGTGAAGATCTGAGTATGTAGTTTTTGACCTCATCTGGAACCTCCTATCTGAAAATTTGAAAAATCTTAAAAAATTCGTCCAAAATCTTGATGTCTCCAATCTCTTGTTTTGTACGTTTTTTCCACGTGTCTTGATATCCAATGTATCCCTGCAATGTTTGGTGAAGATCTGAGTATGTAGTTTTTGACCTTATATGGAACCTCCTATCTGAAAATTTGAAAATTCTTAAAAAATTCGTCCAAAATCTTGATGTCTCCAATCTCTTGTTTTGTACGTTTTTTCCACGTGTCTTGACATCCAATGTATCCCTGCAAAGTTTGGTGAAGATCTGAGTATGTAGTTTTTGACCTTATCTGGAACCTCCTATCTGAAAATTTGAAAATTCTTAAAAAATTCGTCCAAAATCTTGATGTCTCCAATCTCTTGTTTTGTACGTTTTTTCCACGTGTCTTGATATCCAATGTATCCCTGCAAAGTTTGGTGAAGATCTGAGTATGTCGTTTTTGACCTTATCTGGAACATCCTTTCTGAAAATTTGAAAATTGTTAAAAAATTCGTCCAAAATCTTGATGTCTCCAATCTCTTTTTTGTACGTTTTTTCCACGTTTCTTGACATCCAATGTATCCCTGCAAAGTTTGGTGAAGATCTGAGTATGTAGTTTTTGACCTTATCTGGAACCTCCCATCTGAAAATTTGAAAATTCTTAAAAAATTCGACCAAAATCTTGATGTCTCCAATCTTTTGTTTTGTACGTTTTTTCCACGTGTCTTGACACATAATGTATCCATGCAAAGTTTGGTGAAGATCTGAGTATGTAGTTTTTGACCTTATATGGAACCTCCTATCTGAAAATTTGAAAATTCTTAAAAAATTCGTCCAAAATCTTGATGTCTCCAATCTCTTGTTTTGTACGTTTTTTCCACGTGTCTTGACATCCAATGTATCCCTGCAAAGTTTGGTGAAGATCTGAGTATGTAGTTTTTGACCTTATATGGAACCTCCTATCTGAAAATTTGAAAATTCTTAAAAAATTCGTCCAAAATCTTGATGTCACCAATCCTATGTTTTGTATGTTTTTTCCACGTGTCTTGACATCCAATGTATCCATGCAAAGTTTGGTGAAGATCTGAGTATGTCGTTTTTGACCTTATCTGGAACCTCCCATCTGAAAATTTGAAAATTCTTAAAAAATTCGTCGAAAATCTTGATGTCTCCGATCTCTTGTTTTGTACGTTTTTTCCACGTGTCTTGACATGCAAAGTATTCCTGCAAAGTTTGGTGAAGATCTGAGTATGTAGTTTTTGACCTTATATGGAACCTCCTATCTGAAAATTTGAAAATTCTTAAAAAATTCGTCGAAAATCTTGATGTCTCCGATCTCTTGTTTTGTACGTTTTTTCCACGTGTCTTGACATGCAAAGTATTCCTGCAAAGTTTGGTGAAGATCTGAGTATGTAGTTTTTGACCTTATATGGAACCTCCTATCTGAAAATATGAAAATTCTTAAAAAATTCGTCCAAAATCTTGATGTCTCCAATCTCTTGTTTTGTACGTTTTTTCCACGTGTCTTGACATCCAATGTATCCCTGCAAAGTTTGGTGAAGATCTGAGTATGTAGTTTTTGACCTTATCTGGAACCTCCCATCTGAAAATTTGAAAATTCCTAAAAAATCCGTGCAAAATCTTGATGACCCCAATCTCTTGTTTTGTACGTTTTTTCCACGTGTCTTGACATCCAATGTATTCCTGCAATGTTTGGTGAAGATCTGAGTATGTAGTTTTTGACCTTATATGGAACCTCCTATCTGAAAATTTGAAAATTCTTAAAAAATTCGTCCAAAATCTTGATGTCTCCAATCTCTTGTTTTGTACGTTTTTTCCACGTGTCTTGACATCCAATGTATCCCTGCAAAGTTTGGTGAAGATCTGAGTATGTAGTTTTTGACCTTATCTGGAACCTCCCATCTGAAAATTTGAAAATTCCTAAAAAATCCGTGCAAAATCTTGATGACCCCAATCTCTTGTTTTGTACGTTTTTTCCACGTGTCTTGACATCCAATGTATCCATGCAAAGTTTGGTGAAGATCTGAGTATGTCGTTTTTGACCTTATCTGGAACCTCCCATCTGAAAATTTGAAAATTCTTAAAAAATTCGTCGAAAATCTTGATGTCTCCGATCTCTTGTTTTGTACGTTTTTTCCACGTGTCTTGACATGCAAAGTATTCCTGCAAAGTTTGGTGAAGATCTGAGTATGTAGTTTTTGACCTCATCTGGAACCTCCTATCTGAAAATTTGAAAATTCTTAAAAAATTCGTCCAAAATCTTGATGTCTCCAATCTCTTGTTTTGTACGTTTTTTCCACGTGTCTTGACATCCAATGTATCCCTGCAATGTTTGGTGAAGATCTGAGTATGTAGTTTTTGACCTTATCTGGAACCTCCCATCTGAAAATTTGAAAATTCCTAAAAAATCCGTCCAAAATCTTGATGACCCCAATCTCTTGTTTTGTACTTTTTTTCCACGTGTCTCGACCTCCAATGTATCCCTGCAAAGTTTGGTGAAGATCTGAGTATGTAGTTTTTGACCTTATATGGAACCTCCTATCTGAAAATTTGAAAATTCTTAAAAAATTCGTCCAAAATCTTGATGTCACCAATCCTATGTTTTGTATGTTTTTTCCACGTGTCTTGACATCCAATGTATCCATGCAAAGTTTGGTGAAGATCTGAGTATGTCGTTTTTGACCTTACCTGGAACCTCCCATCTGAAAATTTGAAAATTCTTAAAAAATTCGTCGAAAATCTTGATGTCTCCGATCTCTTGTTTTGTACGTTTTTTCCACGTGTCTTGACATGCAAAGTATTCCTGCAAAGTTTGGTGAAGATCTGAGTATGTAGTTTTTGACCTCATCTGGAACCTCCTATCTGAAAATTTGAAAATTCTTAAAAAATTCGTCCAAAATTTTGATGTCTCCAATCTCTTGTTTTGTACGTTTTTTCCACGTGTCTTGACATCCAATGTATCCCTGCAATGTTTGGTGAAGATCTGAGTATGTAGTTTTTGACCTTATCTGGAACCTCCCATCTGAAAATTTGAAAATTCCTAAAAAATCCGTCCAAAATCTTGATGACCCCAATCTCTTGTTTTGTACGTTTTTTCCACGTGTCTTGACATCCAATGTATCCCTGCAAAGTTTGGTGAAGATCTGAGTATGTAGTTTTTGACCTTATCTGGAACCTCCTATCTGAAAATTTGAAAATTCTTAAAAAATTCGTCCAAAATCTTGATGTCTCCAATCTCTTGTTTTGTACGTTTTTTCCACGTGTCTTGATATCCAATGTATCCCTGCAAAGTTTGGTGAAGATCTGAGTATGTCGTTTTTGACCTTATCTGGAACATCCTTTCTGAAAATTTGAAAATTGTTAAAAAATTCGTCCAAAATCTTGATGTCTCCAATCTCTTTTTTGTACGTTTTTTCCACGTTTCTTGACATCCAATGTATCCCTGCAAAGTTTGGTGAAGATCTGAGTATGTAGTTTTTGACCTTATCTGGAACCTCCCATCTGAAAATTTGAAAATTCTTAAAAAATTCGACCAAAATCTTGATGTCTCCAATCTTTTGTTTTGTACGTTTTTTCCACGTGTCTTGACACATAATGTATCCATGCAAAGTTTGGTGAAGATCTGAGTATGTAGTTTTTGACCTTATATGGAACCTCCTATCTGAAAATTTGAAAATTCTTAAAAAATTCGTCCAAAATCTTGATGTCTCCAATCTCTTGTTTTGTACGTTTTTTCCACGTGTCTTGACATCCAATGTATCCCTGCAAAGTTTGGTGAAGATCTGAGTATGTAGTTTTTGACCTTATATGGAACCTCCTATCTGAAAATTTGAAAATTCTTAAAAAATTCGTCCAAAATCTTGATGTCACCAATCCTATGTTTTGTATGTTTTTTCCACGTGTCTTGACATCCAATGTATCCATGCAAAGTTTGGTGAAGATCTGAGTATGTCGTTTTTGACCTTATCTGGAACCTCCCATCTGAAAATTTGAAAATTCTTAAAAAATTCGTCGAAAATCTTGATGTCTCCGATCTCATGTTTTGTACGTTTTTTCCACGTGTCTTGACATCCAATGTATCCCTGCAAAGTTTGGTGAAGATCTGAGTATGTAGTTTTTGACCTTATCTGGAACCTCCTGTCTGAAAATTTGAAAATTCTTAAAAAATTCGTCCAAAATCTTGATGTCTCCAATCTCTTGTTTTGTACGTTTTTTCCACGTGTCTTGATATCCAATGTATCCCTGCAAAGTTTGGTGAAGATCTGAGTATGTCGTTTTTGACCTTATCTGGAACATCCTTTCTGAAAATTTGAAAATTGTTAAAAAATTCGTCCAAAATCTTGATGTCTCCAATCTCTTTTTTGTACGTTTTTTCCACGTTTCTTGACATCCAATGTATCCCTGCAAAGTTTGGTGAAGATCTGAGTATGTAGTTTTTGACCTTATCTGGAACCTCCCATCTGAAAATTTGAAAATTCTTAAAAAATTCGACCAAAATCTTGATGTCTCCAATCTTTTGTTTTGTACGTTTTTTCCACGTGTCTTGACACATAATGTATCCATGCAAAGTTTGGTGAAGATCTGAGTATGTCGTTTTTGACCTTATCTGGAACATCCTTTCTGAAAATTTGAAAATTGTTAAAAAATTCGTCCAAAATCTTGATGTCTCCAATCTCTTTTTTGTACGTTTTTTCCACGTGTCTTGACATCCAATGTATCCCTGCAAAGTTTGGTGAAGATCTGAGTATGTAGTTTTTGACCTTATCTGGAACCTCCCAGATGAAAATTTGAAAATTCTTAAAAAATTCGACCAAAATCTTGATGTCTCCAATCTTTTGTTTTGTACGTTTTTTCCACGTGTCTTGACACATAATGTATCCATGCAAAGTTTGGTGAAGATCTGAGTATGTAGTTTTTGACCTTATATGGAACCTCCTATCTGAAAATTTGAAAATTCTTAAAAAATTCGTCGAAAATCTTGATGTCTCCGATCTCATGTTTTGTACGTTTTTTCCACGTGTCTTGACATGCAAAGTATTCCTGCAAAGTTTGGTGAAGATCTGAGTATGTAGTTTTTGACCTCATCTGGAACCTCCTATCTGAAAATTTGAAAAATCTTAAAAAATTCGTCCAAAATCTTGATGTCTCCAATCTCTTGTTTTGTACGTTTTTTCCACGTGTCTTGATATCCAATGTATCCCTGCAATGTTTGGTGAAGATCTGAGTATGTAGTTTTTGACCTTATATGGAACCTCCTATCTGAAAATTTGAAAATTCTTAAAAAAATCGTCCAAAATCTTGATGTCTC
Organism: Lepisma saccharinum; assembly: GCF_977018435.1. NCBI lineage: Eukaryota > Metazoa > Arthropoda > Insecta > Zygentoma > Lepismatidae > Lepisma > Lepisma saccharinum. The sequence continues at coordinate 207,206 of NW_028143112.1, read as the reverse complement.
CAATCTCTTGTTTTGTACGTTTTTTCCACGTGTCTTGACATCCAATGTATCCCTGCAAAGTTTGGTGAAGATCTGAGTATGTAGTTTTTGACCTTATCTGGAACCTCCTATCTGAAAATTTGAAAATTCTTAAAAAATTCGTCCAAAATCTTGATGTCTCCAATCTCTTGTTTTGTACGTTTTTTCCACGTGTCTTGATATCCAATGTATCCCTGCAAAGTTTGGTGAAGATCTGAGTATGTCGTTTTTGACCTTATCTGGAACATCCTTTCTGAAAATTTGAAAATTGTTAAAAAATTCGTCCAAAATCTTGATGTCTCCAATCTCTTTTTTGTACGTTTTTTCCACGTTTCTTGACATCCAATGTATCCCTGCAAAGTTTGGTGAAGATCTGAGTATGTAGTTTTTGACCTTATCTGGAACCTCCCATCTGAAAATTTGAAAATTCTTAAAAAATTCGACCAAAATCTTGATGTCTCCAATCTTTTGTTTTGTACGTTTTTTCCACGTGTCTTGACACATAATGTATCCATGCAAAGTTTGGTGAAGATCTGAGTATGTAGTTTTTGACCTTATATGGAACCTCCTATCTGAAAATTTGAAAATTCTTAAAAAATTCGTCCAAAATCTTGATGTCTCCAATCTCTTGTTTTGTACGTTTTTTCCACGTGTCTTGACATCCAATGTATCCCTGCAAAGTTTGGTGAAGATCTGAGTATGTAGTTTTTGACCTTATATGGAACCTCCTATCTGAAAATTTGAAAATTCTTAAAAAATTCGTCCAAAATCTTGATGTCACCAATCCTATGTTTTGTATGTTTTTTCCACGTGTCTTGACATCCAATGTATCCATGCAAAGTTTGGTGAAGATCTGAGTATGTCGTTTTTGACCTTATCTGGAACCTCCCATCTGAAAATTTGAAAATTCTTAAAAAATTCGTCGAAAATCTTGATGTCTCCGATCTCTTGTTTTGTACGTTTTTTCCACGTGTCTTGACATGCAAAGTATTCCTGCAAAGTTTGGTGAAGATCTGAGTATGTAGTTTTTGACCTTATATGGAACCTCCTATCTGAAAATTTGAAAATTCTTAAAAAATTCGTCGAAAATCTTGATGTCTCCGATCTCTTGTTTTGTACGTTTTTTCCACGTGTCTTGACATGCAAAGTATTCCTGCAAAGTTTGGTGAAGATCTGAGTATGTAGTTTTTGACCTTATATGGAACCTCCTATCTGAAAATATGAAAATTCTTAAAAAATTCGTCCAAAATCTTGATGTCTCCAATCTCTTGTTTTGTACGTTTTTTCCACGTGTCTTGACATCCAATGTATCCCTGCAAAGTTTGGTGAAGATCTGAGTATGTAGTTTTTGACCTTATCTGGAACCTCCCATCTGAAAATTTGAAAATTCCTAAAAAATCCGTGCAAAATCTTGATGACCCCAATCTCTTGTTTTGTACGTTTTTTCCACGTGTCTTGACATCCAATGTATTCCTGCAATGTTTGGTGAAGATCTGAGTATGTAGTTTTTGACCTTATATGGAACCTCCTATCTGAAAATTTGAAAATTCTTAAAAAATTCGTCCAAAATCTTGATGTCTCCAATCTCTTGTTTTGTACGTTTTTTCCACGTGTCTTGACATCCAATGTATCCCTGCAAAGTTTGGTGAAGATCTGAGTATGTAGTTTTTGACCTTATCTGGAACCTCCCATCTGAAAATTTGAAAATTCCTAAAAAATCCGTGCAAAATCTTGATGACCCCAATCTCTTGTTTTGTACGTTTTTTCCACGTGTCTTGACATCCAATGTATCCATGCAAAGTTTGGTGAAGATCTGAGTATGTCGTTTTTGACCTTATCTGGAACCTCCCATCTGAAAATTTGAAAATTCTTAAAAAATTCGTCGAAAATCTTGATGTCTCCGATCTCTTGTTTTGTACGTTTTTTCCACGTGTCTTGACATGCAAAGTATTCCTGCAAAGTTTGGTGAAGATCTGAGTATGTAGTTTTTGACCTCATCTGGAACCTCCTATCTGAAAATTTGAAAATTCTTAAAAAATTCGTCCAAAATCTTGATGTCTCCAATCTCTTGTTTTGTACGTTTTTTCCACGTGTCTTGACATCCAATGTATCCCTGCAATGTTTGGTGAAGATCTGAGTATGTAGTTTTTGACCTTATCTGGAACCTCCCATCTGAAAATTTGAAAATTCCTAAAAAATCCGTCCAAAATCTTGATGACCCCAATCTCTTGTTTTTTACTTTTTTTCCACGTGTCTCGACCTCCAATGTATCCCTGCAAAGTTTGGTGAAGATCTGAGTATGTAGTTTTTGACCTTATATGGAACCTCCTATCTGAAAATTTGAAAATTCTTAAAAAATTCGTCCAAAATCTTGATGTCACCAATCCTATGTTTTGTATGTTTTTTCCACGTGTCTTGACATCCAATGTATCCATGCAAAGTTTGGTGAAGATCTGAGTATGTCGTTTTTGACCTTACCTGGAACCTCCCATCTGAAAATTTGAAAATTCTTAAAAAATTCGTCGAAAATCTTGATGTCTCCGATCTCTTGTTTTGTACGTTTTTTCCACGTGTCTTGACATGCAAAGTATTCCTGCAAAGTTTGGTGAAGATCTGAGTATGTAGTTTTTGACCTCATCTGGAACCTCCTATCTGAAAATTTGAAAATTCTTAAAAAATTCGTCCAAAATTTTGATGTCTCCAATCTCTTGTTTTGTACGTTTTTTCCACGTGTCTTGACATCCAATGTATCCCTGCAATGTTTGGTGAAGATCTGAGTATGTAGTTTTTGACCTTATCTGGAACCTCCCATCTGAAAATTTGAAAATTCCTAAAAAATCCGTCCAAAATCTTGATGACCCCAATCTCTTGTTTTGTACGTTTTTTCCACGTGTCTTGACATCCAATGTATCCCTGCAAAGTTTGGTGAAGATCTGAGTATGTAGTTTTTGACCTTATCTGGAACCTCCTATCTGAAAATTTGAAAATTCTTAAAAAATTCGTCCAAAATCTTGATGTCTCCAATCTCTTGTTTTGTACGTTTTTTCCGCGTGTCTTGATATCCAATGTATCCCTGCAAAGTTTGGTGAAGATCTGAGTATGTCGTTTTTGACCTTATCTGGAACATCCTTTCTGAAAATTTGAAAATTGTTAAAAAATTCGTCCAAAATCTTGATGTCTCCAATCTCTTTTTTGTACGTTTTTTCCACGTGTCTTGACATCCAATGTATCCCTGCAAAGTTTGGTGAAGATCTGAGTATGTAGTTTTTGACCTTATCTGGAACCTCCCATCTGAAAATTTGAAAATTCTTAAAAAATTCGACCAAAATCTTGATGTCTCCAATCTTTTGTTTTGTACGTTTTTTCCACGTGTCTTGACACATAATGTATCCATGCAAAGTTTGGTGAAGATCTGAGTATGTAGTTTTTGACCTTATATGGAACCTCCTATCTGAAAATTTGAAAATTCTTAAAAAATTCGTCCAAAATCTTGATGTCTCCAATCTCTTGTTTTGTACGTTTTTTCCACGTGTCTTGACATCCAATGTATCCCTGCAAAGTTTGGTGAAGATCTGAGTATGTAGTTTTTGACCTTATATGGAACCTCCTATCTGAAAATTTGAAAATTCTTAAAAAATTCGTCCAAAATCTTGATGTCTCCAATCTCTTGTTTTGTACGTTTTTTCCACGTGTCTTCATATCCAATGTATCCCTGCAATGTTTGGTGAAGATCTGAGTATGTAGTTTTTGACCTTATATGGAACCTCCTATCTGAAAATTTGAAAATTCTTAAAAAATTCGTCCAAAACCTTGATGTCTCCAATCTCTTGTTTTGTACGTTTTTTCCACGTGTCTTGACATCCAATGTATCCCTGCAAAGTTTGGTGAAGATCTGAGTATGTAGTTTTTGACCTTATCTGGAACCTCCTATCTGAAAATTTGAAAATTCTTAAAAAATTCGTCCAAAATCTTGATGTCTCCAATCTCTTGTTTTGTACGTTTTTTCCACGTGTCTTGATATCCAATGTATCCCTGCAAAGTTTGGTGAAGATCTGAGTATGTCGTTTTTGACCTTATCTGGAACATCCTTTCTGAAAATTTGAAAATTGTTAAAAAATTCGTCCAAAATCTTGATGTCTCCAATCTCTTTTTTGTACGTTTTTTCCACGTGTCTTGACATCCAATGTATCCCTGCAAAGTTTGGTGAAGATCTGAGTATGTAGTTTTTGACCTTATCTGGAACCTCCCATCTGAAAATTTGAAAATTCTTAAAAAATTCGTCCAAAATCTTGATGTCTCCAATCTTTTGTTTTGTACGTTTTTTCCACGTGTCTTGACATCCAATGTATCCCTGCAAAGTTTGGTGAAGATCTGAGTATGTAGTTTTTGACCTTATCTGGAACCTCCTATCTGAAAATTTGAAAATTCTTAAAAAATTCGTCCAAAATCTTGATGTCTCCAATCTCTTGTTTTGTACGTTTTTTCCACGTGTCTTGATATCCAATGTATCCCTGCAAAGTTTGGTGAAGATCTGAGTATGTAGTTTTTGACCTTATATGGAACCTCCTATCTGAAAATTTGAAAATTCTTAAAAAATTCGTCCAAAATCTTGATGTCTCCAATCTCTTGTTTTGTACGTTTTTTCCACGTGTCTTGACATCCAATGTATCCCTGCAAAGTTTGGTGAAGATCTGAGTATGTAGTTTTTGACCTTATCTGGAACCTCCTATCTGAAAATTTGAAAATTCTTCAAAAATTCGTCCAAAATCTTGATGTCTCCAATCTCTTGTTTTGTACGTTTTTTCCACGTGTCTCGACCTCCAATGGATCCCTGCAAAGTTTGGTGATGATCTGAGTATGTCGTTTTTGACCTTATCTGGAACATCCTTTCTGAAAATTTGAAAATTGTTAAAAAATTCGTCCAAAATCTTGATGTCTCCAATCTCTTTTTTGTACGTTTTTTCCACGTGTCTTGACATCCAATGTATCCCTGCAAAGTTTGGTGAAGATCTGAGTATGTAGTTTTGACCTTATCTGGAACCTCCCATCTGAAAATTTGAAAATTCTTAAAAAATTCGACCAAAATCTTGATGTCTCCAATCTTTTGTTTTGTACGTTTTTCCACGTGTCTTGACACATAATGTATCCATGCAAAGTTTGGTGAAGATCTGAGTATGTCGTTTTTGACCTTATCTGGAAGCTCCCATCTGAAAATTTGAAAATTCTTAAAAAATTCGTCGAAAATCTTGATGTCTCCGATCTCTTGTTTTGTACGTTTTTTCCACGTGTCTTGACATGCAAAGTATTCCTGCAAAGTTTGGTGAAGATCTGAGTATGTAGTTTTTGACCTCATCTGGAACCTCCTATCTGAAAATTTGAAAATTCTTAAAAAATTCGTCCAAAATTTTGATGTCTCCAATCTCTTGTTTTGTACGTTTTTTCCACGTGTCTTGACATCCAATGTATCCCTGCAATGTTTGGTGAAGATCTGAGTATGTAGTTTTTGACCTTATCTGGAACCTCCCATCTGAAAATTTGAAAATTCCTAAAAAATCCGTCCAAAATCTTGATGACCCCAATCTCTTGTTTTGTACGTTTTTTCCACGTGTCTTGACATCCAATGTATCCCTGCAAAGTTTGGTGAAGATCTGAGTATGTAGTTTTTGACCTTATCTGGAACCTCCTATCTGAAAATTTGAAAATTCTTAAAAAATTCGTCCAAAATCTTGATGTCTCCAATCTCTTGTTTTGTACGTTTTTTCCACGTGTCTTGATATCCAATGTATCCCTGCAAAGTTTGGTGAAGATCTGAGTATGTAGTTTTTGACCTTATATGGAACCTCCTATCTGAAAATTTGAAAATTCTTAAAAAATTCGTCCAAAATCTTGATGTCTCCAATCTCTTGTTTTGTACGTTTTTTCCGCGTGTCTTGATATCCAATGTATCCCTGCAAAGTTTGGTGAAGATCTGAGTATGTCGTTTTTGACCTTATCTGGAACATCCTTTCTGAAAATTTGAAAATTGTTAAAAAATTCGTCCAAAATCTTGATGTCTCCAATCTCTTTTTTGTACGTTTTTTCCACGTGTCTTGACATCCAATGTATCCCTGCAAAGTTTGGTGAAGATCTGAGTATGTAGTTTTTGACCTTATCTGGAACCTCCCATCTGAAAATTTGAAAATTCTTAAAAAATTCGACCAAAATCTTGATGTCTCCAATCTTTTGTTTTGTACGTTTTTTCCACGTGTCTTGACACATAATGTATCCATGCAAAGTTTGGTGAAGATCTGAGTATGTAGTTTTTGACCTTATATGGAACCTCCTATCTGAAAATTTGAAAATTCTTAAAAAATTCGTCCAAAATCTTGATGTCTCCAATCTCTTGTTTTGTACGTTTTTTCCACGTGTCTTGACATCCAATGTATCCCTGCAAAGTTTGGTGAAGATCTGAGTATGTAGTTTTTGACCTTATATGGAACCTCCTATCTGAAAATTTGAAAATTCTTAAAAAATTCGTCCAAAATCTTGATGTCTCCAATCTCTTGTTTTGTACGTTTTTTCCACGTGTCTTGATATCCAATGTATCCCTGCAATGTTTGGTGAAGATCTGAGTATGTAGTTTTTGACCTTATATGGAACCTCCTATCTGAAAATTTGAAAATTCTTAAAAAATTCGTCCAAAATCTTGATGTCTCCAATCTCTTGTTTTGTACGTTTTTTCCACGTGTCTTGACATCCAATGTATCCCTGCAAAGTTTGGTGAAGATCTGAGTATGTAGTTTTTGACCTTATCTGGAACCTCCTATCTGAAAATTTGAAAATTCTTAAAAAATTCGTCCAAAATCTTGATGTCTCCAATCTCTTGTTTTGTACGTTTTTTCCACGTGTCTTGATATCCAATGTATCCCTGCAAAGTTTGGTGAAGATCTGAGTATGTCGTTTTTGACCTTATCTGGAACATCCTTTCTGAAAATTTGAAAATTGTTAAAAAATTCGTCCAAAATCTTGATGTCTCCAATCTCTTTTTTGTACGTTTTTTCCACGTGTCTTGACATCCAATGTATCCCTGCAAAGTTTGGTGAAGATCTGAGTATGTCGTTTTTGACCTTATATTGATCCTCCCATCTGAAAATTTGAAAATTCTTAAAAAATTCGTCCAAAATCTTGATGTCTCCAATCTCTTGTTTTGTACGTTTTTTCCACGTGTCTTGATATCCAATGTATCCCTGCAATGTTTGGTGAAGATCTGAGTATGTAGTTTTTGACCTTATATGGAACCTCCTATCTGAAAATTTGAAAATTCTTAAAAAATTCGTCCAAAATCTTGATGTCTCCAATCTCTTGTTTTGTACGTTTTTTCCACGTGTCTTGACATCCAATGTATCCCTGCAAAGTTTGGTGAAGATCTGAGTATGTAGTTTTTGACCTTATCTGGAACCTCCTATCTGAAAATTTGAAAATTCTTAAAAAATTCGTCCAAAATCTTGATGTCTCCAATCTCTTGTCTTGTACGTTTTTTCCACGTGTCTTGATATCCAATGTATCCCTGCAAAGTTTGGTGAAGATCTGAGTATGTCGTTTTTGACCTTATCTGGAACATCCTTTCTGAAAATTTGAAAATTGTTAAAAAATTCGTCCAAAATCTTGATGTCTCCAATCTCTTTTTTGTACGTTTTTTCCACGTGTCTTGACATCCAATGTATCCCTGCAAAGTTTGGTGAAGATCTGAGTATGTAGTTTTTGACCTTATATTGAACCTCCCATCTGAAAATTTGAAAATTCTTAAAAAATTCGTCCAAAATCTTGATGTCTCCAATCTCTTGTTTTGTACGTTTTTTCCACGTGTCTTGATATCCAATGTATCCCTGCAAAGTTTGGTGAAGATCTGAGTATGTCGTTTTTGACCTTATCTGGAACATCCTTTCTGAAAATTTGAAAATTGTTAAAAAATTCGTCCAAAATCTTGATGTCTCCAATCTCTTTTTTGTACGTTTTTTCCACGTGTCTTGACATCCAATGTATCCCTGCAAAGTTTGGTGAAGATCTGAGTATGTAGTTTTTGACCTTATCTGGAACCTCCCATCTGAAAATTTGAAAATTCTTAAAAAATTCGACCAAAATCTTGATGTCTCCAATCTTTTGTTTTGTACGTTTTTTCCACGTGTCTTGACACATAATGTATCCATGCAAAGTTTGGTGAAGATCTGAGTATGTCGTTTTTGACCTTATCTGGAACCTCCCATCTGAAAATTTGAAAATTCTTAAAAAATTCGTCGAAAATCTTGATGTCTCCGATCTCTTGTTTTGTACGTTTTTTCCACGTGTCTTGACATGCAAAGTATTCCTGCAAAGTTTGGTGAAGATCTGAGTATGTAGTTTTTGACCTCATTTGGAACCTCCTATCTGAAAATTTGAAAATTCTTAAAAAATTCGTCCAAAATTTTGATGTCTCCAATCTCTTGTTTTGTACGTTTTTTCCACGTGTCTTGACATCCAATGTATCCCTGCAATGTTTGGTGAAGATCTGAGTATGTAGTTTTTGACCTTATCTGGAACCTCCCATCTGAAAATTTGAAAATTCCTAAAAAATCCGTCCAAAATCTTGATGACCCCAATCTCTTGTTTTGTACGTTTTTTCCTCGTGTCTTGACATCCAATGTATCCCTGCAAAGTTTGGTGAAGATCTGAGTATGTAGTTTTTGACCTTATCTGGAACCTCCTATCTGAAAATTTGAAAATTCTTAAAAAATTCGACCAAAATCTTGATGTCTCCAATCTCTTGTTTTGTACGTTTTTTCCACGTGTCTTGATATCCAATGTATCCCTGCAAAGTTTGGTGAAGATCTGAGTATGTAGTTTTTGACCTTATATGGAACCTCCTATCTGAAAATTTGAAAATTCTTAAAAAATTCGTCCAAAATCTTGATGTCTCCAATCTCTTGTTTTGTACGTTTTTTCCGCGTGTCTTGATATCCAATGTATCCCTGCAAAGTTTGGTGAAGATCTGAGTATGTCGTTTTTGACCTTATCTGGAACATCCTTTCTGAAAATTTGAAAATTGTTAAAAAATTCGTCCAAAATCTTGATGTCTCCAATCTCTTTTTTGTACGTTTTTTCCACGTGTCTTGACATCCAATGTATCCCTGCAAAGTTTGGTGAAGATCTGAGTATGTAGTTTTTGACCTTATCTGGAACCTCCCATCTGAAAATTTGAAAATTCTTAAAAAATTCGTCCAAAATCTTGATGTCTCCAATCTCTTGTTTTGTACGTTTTTTCCACGTGTCTTGATATCCAATGTATCCCTGCAATGTTTGGTGAAGATCTGAGTATGTAGTTTATGACCTTATATGGAACCTCCTATCTGAAAATTTGAAAATTCTTAAAAAATTCGTCCAAAATCTTGATGTCTCCAATCTCTTGTTTTGTACGTTTTTTCCACGTGTCTTGACATCCAATGTATCCCTGCAAAGTTTGGTGAAGATCTGAGTATGTAGTTTTTGACCTTATCTGGAACCTCCTATCTGAAAATTTGAAAATTCTTAAAAAATTCGTCCAAAATCTTGATGTCTCCAATCTCTTGTCTTGTACGTTTTTTCCACGTGTCTTGATATCCAATGTATCCCTGCAAAGTTTGGTGAAGATCTGAGTATGTCGTTTTTGACCTTATCTGGAACATCCTTTCTGAAAATTTGAAAATTGTTAAAAAATTCGTCCAAAATCTTGATGTCTCCAATCTCTTTTTTGTACGTTTTTTCCACGTGTCTTGACATCCAATGTATCCCTGCAAAGTTTGGTGAAGATCTGAGTATGTAGTTTTTGACCTTATATTGAACCTCCCATCTGAAAATTTGAAAATTCTTAAAAAATTCGTCCAAAATCTTGATGTCTCCAATCTCTTGTTTTGTACGTTTTTTCCACGTGTCTTGATATCCAATGTATCCCTGCAAAGTTTGGTGAAGATCTGAGTATGTCGTTTTTGACCTTATCTGGAACATCCTTTCTGAAAATTTGAAAATTGTTAAAAAATTCGTCCAAAATCTTGATGTCTCCAATCTCTTTTTTGTACGTTTTTTCCACGTGTCTTGACATCCAATGTATCCCTGCAAAGTTTGGTGAAGATCTGAGTATGTAGTTTTTGACCTTATCTGGAACCTCCCATCTGAAAATTTGAAAATTCTTAAAAAATTCGACCAAAATCTTGATGTCTCCAATCTTTTGTTTTGTACGTTTTTTCCACGTGTCTTGACACATAATGTATCCATGCAAAGTTTGGCGAAGATCTGAGTATGTCGTTTTTGACCTTATCTGGAACCTCCCATCTGAAAATTTGAAAATTCTTAAAAAATTCGTCGAAAATCTTGATGTCTCCGATCTCTTGTTTTGTACGTTTTTTCCACGTGTCTTGACATGCAAAGTATTCCTGCAAAGTTTGGTGAAGATCTGAGTATGTAGTTTTTGACCTCATCTGGAACCTCCTATCTGAAAATTTGAAAATTCTTAAAAAATTCGTCCAAAATTTTGATGTCTCCAATCTCTTGTTTTGTACGTTTTTTCCACGTGTCTTGACATCCAATGTATCCCTGCAATGTTTGGTGAAGATCTGAGTATGTAGTTTTTGACCTTATCTGGAACCTCCCATCTGAAAATTTGAAAATTCCTAAAAAATCCGTCCAAAATCTTGATGACCCCAATCTCTTGTTTTGTACGTTTTTTCCTCGTGTCTTGACATCCAATGTATCCCTGCAAAGTTTGGTGAAGATCTGAGTATGTAGTTTTTGACCTTATCTGGAACCTCCTATCTGAAAATTTGAAAATTCTTAAAAAATTCGACCAAAATCTTGATGTCTCCAATCTCTTGTTTTGTACGTTTTTTCCACGTGTCTTGATATCCAATGTATCCCTGCAAAGTTTGGTGAAGATCTGAGTATGTAGTTTTTGACCTTATATGGAACATCCTTTCTGAAAATTTGAAAATTGTTAAAAAATTCGTCCAAAATCTTGATGTCTCCAATCTCTTTTTTGTACGTTTTTTCCACGTGTCTTGACATCCAATGTATCCCTGCAAAGTTTGGTGAAGATCTGAGTATGTAGTTTTTGACCTTATCTGGAACCTCCCATCTGAAAATTTGAAAATTCTTAAAAAATTCGACCAAAATCTTGATGTCTCCAATCTTTTGTTTTGTACGTTTTTTCCACGTGTCTTGACACATAATGTATCCATGCAAAGTTTGGTGAAGATCTGAGTATGTAGTTTTTGACCTTATATGGAACCTCCTATCTGAAAATTTGAAAATTCTTAAAAAATTCGTCCAAAATCTTGATGTCTCCAATCTCTTGTTTTGTACGTTTTTTCCACGTGTCTTGACATCCAATGTATCCCTGCAAAGTTTGGTGAAGATCTGAGTATGTAGTTTTTGACCTTATATGGAACCTCCTATCTGAAAATTTGAAAATTCTTAAAAAATTCGTCCAAAATCTTGATGTCTCCAATCTCTTGTTTTGTACGTTTTTTCCACGTGTCTTGATATCCAATGTATCCCTGCAAAGTTTGGTGAAGATCTGAGTATGTCGTTTTTGACCTTATCTGGAACATCCTTTCTGAAAATTTGAAAATTGTTAAAAAATTCGTCCAAAATCTTGATGTCTCCAATCTCTTTTTTGTACGTTTTTTCCACGTTTCTTGACGTCCAATGTATCCCTGCAAAGTTTGGTGAAGATCTGAGTATGTAGTTTTTGACCTTATCTGGAACCTCCCATCTGAAAATTTGAAAATTCTTAAAAAATTCGACCAAAATCTTGATGTCTCCAATCTTTTGTTTTGTACGTTTTTTCCACGTGTCTTGACACATAATGTATCCATGCAAAGTTTGGTGAAGATCTGAGTATGTCGTTTTTGACCTTATCTGGAACATCCTTTCTGAAAATTTGAAAATTGTTAAAAAATTCGTCCAAAATCTTGATGTCTCCAATCTCTTTTTTGTACGTTTTTTCCACGTGTCTTGACATCCAATGTATCCCTGCAAAGTTTGGTGAAGATCTGAGTATGTAGTTTTTGACCTTATCTGGAACCTCCCAGATGAAAATTTGAAAATTCTTAAAAAATTCGACCAAAATCTTGATGTCTCCAATCTTTTGTTTTGTACGTTTTTTCCACGTGTCTTGACACATAATGTATCCATGCAAAGTTTGGTGAAGATCTGAGTATGTAGTTTTTGACCTTATATGGAACCTCCTATCTGAAAATTTGAAAATTCTTAAAAAATTCGTCGAAAATCTTGATGTCTCCGATCTCATGTTTTGTACGTTTTTTCCACGTGTCTTGACATGCAAAGTATTCCTGCAAAGTTTGGTGAAGATCTGAGTATGTAGTTTTTGACCTCATCTGGAACCTCCTATCTGAAAATTTGAAAAATCTTAAAAAATTCGTCCAAAATCTTGATGTCTCCAATCTCTTGTTTTGTACGTTTTTTCCACGTGTCTTGATATCCAATGTATCCCTGCAATGTTTGGTGAAGATCTGAGTATGTAGTTTTTTACCTTATATGGAACCTCCTATCTGAAAATTTGAAAATTCTTAAAAAATTCGTCCAAAATCTTGATGTCTCCAATCTCTTGTTTTGTACGTTTTTTCCACGTGTCTTGACATCCAATGTATCCCTGCAAAGTTTGGTGAAGATCTGAGTATGTAGTTTTTGACCTTATCTGGAACCTCCTATCTGAAAATTTGAAAATTCTTAAAAAATTCGTCCAAAATCTTGATGTCTCCAATCTCTTGTTTTGTACGTTTTTTCCACGTGTCTTGATATCCAATGTATCCCTGCAAAGTTTGGTGAAGATCTGAGTATGTCGTTTTTGACCTTATCTGGAACATCCTTTCTGAAAATTTGAAAATTGTTAAAAAATTCGTCCAAAATCTTGATGTCTCCAATCTCTTTTTTGTACGTTTTTTCCACGTTTCTTGACATCCAATGTATCCCTGCAAAGTTTGGTGAAGATCTGAGTATGTAGTTTTTGACCTTATCTGGAACCTCCCATCTGAAAATTTGAAAATTCTTAAAAAATTCGACCAAAATCTTGATGTCTCCAATCTTTTGTTTTGTACGTTTTTTCCACGTGTCTTGACACATAATGTATCCATGCAAAGTTTGGTGAAGATCTGAGTATGTAGTTTTTGACCTTATATGGAACCTCCTATCTGAAAATTTGAAAATTCTTAAAAAATTCGTCCAAAATCTTGATGTCTCCAATCTCTTGTTTTGTACGTTTTTTCCACGTGTCTTGACATCCAATGTATCCCTGCAAAGTTTGGTGAAGATCTGAGTATGTAGTTTTTGACCTTATATGGAACCTCCTATCTGAAAATTTGAAAATTCTTAAAAAATTCGTCCAAAATCTTGATGTCACCAATCCTATGTTTTGTATGTTTTTTCCACGTGTCTTGACATCCAATGTATCCATGCAAAGTTTGGTGAAGATCTGAGTATGTCGTTTTTGACCTTATCTGGAACCTCCCATCTGAAAATTTGAAAATTCTTAAAAAATTCGTCGAAAATCTTGATGTCTCCGATCTCTTGTTTTGTACGTTTTTTCCACGTGTCTTGACATGCAAAGTATTCCTGCAAAGTTTGGTGAAGATCTGAGTATGTAGTTTTTGACCTTATATGGAACCTCCTATCTGAAAATTTGAAAATTCTTAAAAAATTCGTCGAAAATCTTGATGTCTCCGATCTCTTGTTTTGTACGTTTTTTCCACGTGTCTTGACATGCAAAGTATTCCTGCAAAGTTTGGTGAAGATCTGAGTATGTAGTTTTTGACCTTATATGGAACCTCCTATCTGAAAATATGAAAATTCTTAAAAAATTCGTCCAAAATCTTGATGTCTCCAATCTCTTGTTTTGTACGTTTTTTCCACGTGTCTTGACATCCAATGTATCCCTGCAAAGTTTGGTGAAGATCTGAGTATGTAGTTTTTGACCTTATCTGGAACCTCCCATCTGAAAATTTGAAAATTCCTAAAAAATCCGTGCAAAATCTTGATGACCCCAATCTCTTGTTTTGTACGTTTTTTCCACGTGTCTTGACATCCAATGTATTCCTGCAATGTTTGGTGAAGATCTGAGTATGTAGTTTTTGACCTTATATGGAACCTCCTATCTGAAAATTTGAAAATTCTTAAAAAATTCGTCCAAAATCTTGATGTCTCCAATCTCTTGTTTTGTACGTTTTTTCCACGTGTCTTGACATCCAATGTATCCCTGCAAAGTTTGGTGAAGATCTGAGTATGTAGTTTTTGACCTTATCTGGAACCTCCCATCTGAAAATTTGAAAATTCCTAAAAAATCCGTGCAAAATCTTGATGACCCCAATCTCTTGTTTTGTACGTTTTTTCCACGTGTCTTGACATCCAATGTATCCATGCAAAGTTTGGTGAAGATCTGAGTATGTCGTTTTTGACCTTATCTGGAACCTCCCATCTGAAAATTTGAAAATTCTTAAAAAATTCGTCGAAAATCTTGATGTCTCCGATCTCTTGTTTTGTACGTTTTTTCCACGTGTCTTGACATGCAAAGTATTCCTGCAAAGTTTGGTGAAGATCTGAGTATGTAGTTTTTGACCTCATCTGGAACCTCGTATCTGAAAATTTGAAAATTCTTAAAAAATTCGTCCAAAATCTTGATGTCTCCAATCTCTTGTTTTGTACGTTTTTTCCACGTGTCTTGACATCCAATGTATCCCTGCAATGTTTGGTGAAGATCTGAGTATGTAGTTTTTGACCTTATCTGGAACCTCCCATCTGAAAATTTGAAAATTCCTAAAAAATCCGTCCAAAATCTTGATGACCCCAATCTCTTGTTTTGTACTTTTTTTCCACGTGTCTCGACCTCCAATGTATCCCTGCAAAGTTTGGTGAAGATCTGAGTATGTAGTTTTTGACCTTATATGGAACCTCCTATCTGAAAATTTGAAAATTCTTAAAAAATTCGTCCAAAATCTTGATGTCACCAATCCTATGTTTTGTATGTTTTTTCCACGTGTCTTGACATCCAATGTATCCATGCAAAGTTTGGTGAAGATCTGAGTATGTCGTTTTTGACCTTACCTGGAACCTCCCATCTGAAAATTTGAAAATTCTTAAAAAATTCGTCGAAAATCTTGATGTCTCCGATCTCTTGTTTTGTACGTTTTTTCCACGTGTCTTGACATGCAAAGTATTCCTGCAAAGTTTGGTGAAGATCTGAGTATGTAGTTTTTGACCTCATCTGGAACCTCCTATCTGAAAATTTGAAAATTCTTAAAAAATTCGTCCAAAATTTTGATGTCTCCAATCTCTTGTTTTGTACGTTTTTTCCACGTGTCTTGACATCCAATGTATCCCTGCAATGTTTGGTGAAGATCTGAGTATGTAGTTTTTGACCTTATCTGGAACCTCCCATCTGAAAATTTGAAAATTCCTAAAAAATCCGTCCAAAATCTTGATGACCCCAATCTCTTGTTTTGTACGTTTTTTCCACGTGTCTTGACATCCAATGTATCCCTGCAAAGTTTGGTGAAGATCTGAGTATGTAGTTTTTGACCTTATCTGGAACCTCCTATCTGAAAATTTGAAAATTCTTAAAAAATTCGTCCAAAATCTTGATGTCTCCAATCTCTTGTTTTGTACGTTTTTTCCGCGTGTCTTGATATCCAATGTATCCCTGCAAAGTTTGGTGAAGATCTGAGTATGTCGTTTTTGACCTTATCTGGAACATCCTTTCTGAAAATTTGAAAATTGTTAAAAAATTCGTCCAAAATCTTGATGTCTCCAATCTCTTTTTTGCACGTTTTTTCCACGTGTCTTGACATCCAATGTATCCCTGCAAAGTTTGGTGAAGATCTGAGTATGTAGTTTTTGACCTTATCTGGAACCTCCCATCTGAAAATTTGAAAATTCTTAAAAAATTCGACCAAAATCTTGATGTCTCCAATCTTTTGTTTTGTACGTTTTTTCCACGTGTCTTGACACATAATGTATCCATGCAAAGTTTGGTGAAGATCTGAGTATGTAGTTTTTGACCTTATATGGAACCTCCTATCTGAAAATTTGAAAATTCTTAAAAAATTCGTCCAAAATCTTGATGTCTCCAATCTCTTGTTTTGTACGTTTTTTCCACGTGTCTTGACATCCAATGTATCCCTGCAAAGTTTGGTGAAGATCTGAGTATGTAGTTTTTGACCTTATATGGAACCTCCTATCTGAAAATTTGAAAATTCTTAAAAAATTCGTCCAAAATCTTGATGTCTCCAATCTCTTGTTTTGTACGTTTTTTCCACGTGTCTTGATATCCAATGTATCCCTGCAATGTTTGGTGAAGATCTGAGTATGTAGTTTTTGACCTTATATGGAACCTCCTATCTGAAAATTTGAAAATTCTTAAAAAATTCGTCCAAAATCTTGATGTCTCCAATCTCTTGTTTTGTACGTTTTTTCCACGTGTCTTGACATCCAATGTATCCCTGCAAAGTTTGGTGAAGATCTGAGTATGTAGTTTTTGACCTTATCTGGAACCTCCTATCTGAAAATTTGAAAATTCTTAAAAAATTCGTCCAAAATCTTGATGTCTCCAATCTCTTGTTTTGTACGTTTTTTCCACGTGTCTTGATATCCAATGTATCCCTGCAAAGTTTGGTGAAGATCTGAGTATGTCGTTTTTGACCTTATCTGGAACATCCTTTCTGAAAATTTGAAAATTGTTAAAAAATTCGTCCAAAATCTTGATGTCTCCAATCTCTTTTTTGTACGTTTTTTCCACGTGTCTTGACATCCAATGTATCCCTGCAAAGTTTGGTGAAGATCTGAGTATGTAGTTTTTGACCTTATCTGGAACCTCCCATCTGAAAATTTGAAAATTCTTAAAAAATTCGTCCAAAATCTTGATGTCTCCAATCTTTTGTTTTGTACGTTTTTTCCACGTGTCTTGACATCCAATGTATCCCTGCAAAGTTTGGTGAAGATCTGAGTATGTAGTTTTTGACCTTATCTGGAACCTCCTATCTGAAAATTTGAAAATTCTTAAAAAATTCGTCCAAAATCTTGATGTCTCCAATCTCTTGTTTTGTACGTTTTTTCCACGTGTCTTGATATCCAATGTATCCCTGCAAAGTTTGGTGAAGATCTGAGTATGTAGTTTTTGACCTTATATGGAACCTCCTATCTGAAAATTTGAAAATTCTTAAAAAATTCGTCCAAAATCTTGATGTCTCCAATCTCTTGTTTTGTACGTTTTTTCCACGTGTCTTGACATCCAATGTATCCCTGCAAAGTTTGGTGAAGATCTGAGTATGTAGTTTTTGACCTTATCTGGAACCTCCTATCTGAAAATTTGAAAATTCTTCAAAAATTCGTCCAAAATCTTGATGTCTCCAATCTCTTGTTTTGTACGTTTTTTCCACGTGTCTCGACCTCCAATGGATCCCTGCAAAGTTTGGTGATGATCTGAGTATGTCGTTTTTGACCTTATCTGGAACATCCTTTCTGAAAATTTGAAAATTGTTAAAAAATTCGTCCAAAATCTTGATGTCTCCAATCTCTTTTTTGTACGTTTTTTCCACGTGTCTTGACATCCAATGTATCCCTGCAAAGTTTGGTGAAGATCTGAGTATGTAGTTTTTGACCTTATCTGGAACCTCCCATCTGAAAATTTGAAAATTCTTAAAAAATTCGACCAAAATCTTGATGTCTCCAATCTTTTGTTTTGTACGTTTTTCCACGTGTCTTGACACATAATGTATCCATGCAAAGTTTGGTGAAGATCTGAGTATGTCGTTTTTGACCTTATCTGGAAGCTCCCATCTGAAAATTTGAAAATTCTTAAAAAATTCGTCGAAAATCTTGATGTCTCCGATCTCTTGTTTTGTACGTTTTTTCCACGTGTCTTGACATGCAAAGTATTCCTGCAAAGTTTGGTGAAGATCTGAGTATGTAGTTTTTGACCTCATCTGGAACCTCCTATCTGAAAATTTGAAAATTCTTAAAAAATTCGTCCAAAATTTTGATGTCTCCAATCTCTTGTTTTGTACGTTTTTTCCACGTGTCTTGACATCCAATGTATCCCTGCAATGTTTGGTGAAGATCTGAGTATGTAGTTTTTGACCTTATCTGGAACCTCCCATCTGAAAATTTGAAAATTCCTAAAAAATCCGTCCAAAATCTTGATGACCCCAATCTCTTGTTTTGTACGTTTTTTCCACGTGTCTTGACATCCAATGTATCCCTGCAAAGTTTGGTGAAGATCTGAGTATGTAGTTTTTGACCTTATCTGGAACCTCCTATCTGAAAATTTGAAAATTCTTAAAAAATTCGTCCAAAATCTTGATGTCTCCAATCTCTTGTTTTGTACGTTTTTTCCACGTGTCTTGATATCCAATGTATCCCTGCAAAGTTTGGTGAAGATCTGAGTATGTAGTTTTTGACCTTATATGGAACCTCCTATCTGAAAATTTGAAAATTCTTAAAAAATTCGTCCAAAATCTTGATGTCTCCAATCTCTTGTTTTGTACGTTTTTTCCGCGTGTCTTGATATCCAATGTATCCCTGCAAAGTTTGGTGAAGATCTGAGTATGTCGTTTTTGACCTTATCTGGAACATCCTTTCTGAAAATTTGAAAATTGTTAAAAAATTCGTCCAAAATCTTGATGTCTCCAATCTCTTTTTTGTACGTTTTTTCCACGTGTCTTGACATCCAATGTATCCCTGCAAAGTTTGGTGAAGATCTGAGTATGTAGTTTTTGACCTTATCTGGAACCTCCCATCTGAAAATTTGAAAATTCTTAAAAAATTTGACCAAAATCTTGATGTCTCCAATCTTTTGTTTTGTACGTTTTTTCCACGTGTCTTGACACATAATGTATCCATGCAAAGTTTGGTGAAGATCTGAGTATGTAGTTTTTGACCTTATATGGAACCTCCTATCTGAAAATTTGAAAATTCTTAAAAAATTCGTCCAAAATCTTGATGTCTCCAATCTCTTGTTTTGTACGTTTTTTCCACGTGTCTTGACATCCAATGTATCCCTGCAAAGTTTGGTGAAGATCTGAGTATGTAGTTTTTGACCTTATATGGAACCTCCTATCTGAAAATTTGAAAATTCTTAAAAAATTCGTCCAAAATCTTGATGTCTCCAATCTCTTGTTTTGTACGTTTTTTCCACGTGTCTTGATATCCAATGTATCCCTGCAATGTTTGGTGAAGATCTGAGTATGTAGTTTTTGACCTTATATGGAACCTCCTATCTGAAAATTTGAAAATTCTTAAAAAATTCGTCCAAAATCTTGATGTCTCCAATCTCTTGTTTTGTACGTTTTTTCCACGTGTCTTGACATCCAATGTATCCCTGCAAAGTTTGGTGAAGATCTGAGTATGTAGTTTTTGACCTTATCTGGAACCTCCTATCTGAAAATTTGAAAATTCTTAAAAAATTCGTCCAAAATCTTGATGTCTCCAATCTCTTGTTTTGTACGTTTTTTCCACGTGTCTTGATATCCAATGTATCCCTGCAAAGTTTGGTGAAGATCTGAGTATGTCGTTTTTGACCTTATCTGGAACATCCTTTCTGAAAATTTGAAAATTGTTAAAAAATTCGTCCAAAATCTTGATGTCTCCAATCTCTTTTTTGTACGTTTTTTCCACGTGTCTTGACATCCAATGTATCCCTGCAAAGTTTGGTGAAGATCTGAGTATGTAGTTTTTGACCTTATATTGATCCTCCCATCTGAAAATTTGAAAATTCTTAAAAAATTCGTCCAAAATCTTGATGTCTCCAATCTCTTGTTTTGTACGTTTTTTCCACGTGTCTTGATATCCAATGTATCCCTGCAATGTTTGGTGAAGATCTGAGTATGTAGTTTTTGACCTTATATGGAACCTCCTATCTGAAAATTTGAAAATTCTTAAAAAATTCGTCCAAAATCTTGATGTCTCCAATCTCTTGTTTTGTACGTTTTTTCCACGTGTCTTGACATCCAATGTATCCCTGCAAAGTTTGGTGAAGATCTGAGTATGTAGTTTTTGACCTTATCTGGAACCTCCTATCTGAAAATTTGAAAATTCTTAAAAAATTCGTCCAAAATCTTGATGTCTCCAATCTCTTGTCTTGTACGTTTTTTCCACGTGTCTTGATATCCAATGTATCCCTGCAAAGTTTGGTGAAGATCTGAGTATGTCGTTTTTGACCTTATCTGGAACATCCTTTCTGAAAATTTGAAAATTGTTAAAAAATTCGTCCAAAATCTTGATGTCTCCAATCTCTTTTTTGTACGTTTTTTCCACGTGTCTTGACATCCAATGTATCCCTGCAAAGTTTGGTGAAGATCTGAGTATGTAGTTTTTGACCTTATATTGAACCTCCCATCTGAAAATTTGAAAATTCTTAAAAAATTCGTCCAAAATCTTGATGTCTCCAATCTCTTGTTTTGTACGTTTTTTCCACGTGTCTTGATATCCAATGTATCCCTGCAAAGTTTGGTGAAGATCTGAGTATGTCGTTTTTGACCTTATCTGGAACATCCTTTCTGAAAATTTGAAAATTGTTAAAAAATTCGTCCAAAATCTTGATGTCTCCAATCTCTTTTTTGTACGTTTTTTCCACGTGTCTTGACATCCAATGTATCCCTGCAAAGTTTGGTGAAGATCTGAGTATGTAGTTTTTGACCTTATCTGGAACCTCCCATCTGAAAATTTGAAAATTCTTAAAAAATTCGACCAAAATCTTGATGTCTCCAATCTTTTGTTTTGTACGTTTTTTCCACGTGTCTTGACACATAATGTATCCATGCAAAGTTTGGTGAAGATCTGAGTATGTCGTTTTTGACCTTATCTGGAACCTCCCATCTGAAAATTTGAAAATTCTTAAAAAATTCGTCGAAAATCTTGATGTCTCCGATCTCTTGTTTTGTACGTTTTTTCCACGTGTCTTGACATGCAAAGTATTCCTGCAAAGTTTGGTGAAGATCTGAGTATGTAGTTTTTGACCTCATCTGGAACCTCCTATCTGAAAATTTGAAAATTCTTAAAAAATTCGTCCAAAATTTTGATGTCTCCAATCTCTTGTTTTGTACGTTTTTTCCACGTGTCTTGACATCCAATGTATCCCTGCAATGTTTGGTGAAGATCTGAGTATGTAGTTTTTGACCTTATCTGGAACCTCCCATCTGAAAATTTGAAAATTCCTAAAAAATCCGTCCAAAATCTTGATGACCCCAATCTCTTGTTTTGTACGTTTTTTCCTCGTGTCTTGACATCCAATGTATCCCTGCAAAGTTTGGTGAAGATCTGAGTATGTAGTTTTTGACCTTATCTGGAACCTCCTATCTGAAAATTTGAAAATTCTTAAAAAATTCGACCAAAATCTTGATGTCTCCAATCTCTTGTTTTGTACGTTTTTTCCACGTGTCTTGATATCCAATGTATCCCTGCAAAGTTTGGTGAAGATCTGAGTATGTAGTTTTTGACCTTATATGGAACCTCCTATCTGAAAATTTGAAAATTCTTAAAAAATTCGTCCAAAATCTTGATGTCTCCAATCTCTTGTTTTGTACGTTTTTTCCGCGTGTCTTGATATCCAATGTATCCCTGCAAAGTTTGGTGAAGATCTGAGTATGTCGTTTTTGACCTTATCTGGAACATCCTTTCTGAAAATTTGAAAATTGTTAAAAAATTCGTCCAAAATCTTGATGTCTCCAATCTCTTTTTTGTACGTTTTTTCCACGTGTCTTGACATCCAATGTATCCCTGCAAAGTTTGCTGAAGATCTGAGTATGTAGTTTTTGACCTTATCTGGAACCTCCCATCTGAAAATTTGAAAATTCTTAAAAAATTCGTCCAAAATCTTGATGTCTCCAATCTCTTGTTTTGTACGTTTTTTCCACGTGTCTTGATATCCAATGTATCCCTGCAATGTTTGGTGAAGATCTGAGTATGTAGTTTATGACCTTATATGGAACCTCCTATCTGAAAATTTGAAAATTCTTAAAAAATTCGTCCAAAATCTTGATGTCTCCAATCTCTTGTTTTGTACGTTTTTTCCACGTGTCTTGACATCCAATGTATCCCTGCAAAGTTTGGTGAAGATCTGAGTATGTAGTTTTTGACCTTATCTGGAACCTCCTATCTGAAAATTTGAAAATTCTTAAAAAATTCGTCCAAAATCTTGATGTCTCCAATCTCTTGTCTTGTACGTTTTTTCCACGTGTCTTGATATCCAATGTATCCCTGCAAAGTTTGGTGAAGATCTGAGTATGTCGTTTTTGACCTTATCTGGAACATCCTTTCTGAAAATTTGAAAATTGTTAAAAAATTCGTCCAAAATCTTGATGTCTCCAATCTCTTTTTTGTACGTTTTTTCCACGTGTCTTGACATCCAATGTATCCCTGCAAAGTTTGGTGAAGATCTGAGTATGTAGTTTTTGACCTTATATTGAACCTCCCATCTGAAAATTTGAAAATTCTTAAAAAATTCGTCCAAAATCTTGATGTCTCCAATCTCTTGTTTTGTACGTTTTTTCCACGTGTCTTGATATCCAATGTATCCCTGCAAAGTTTGGTGAAGATCTGAGTATGTCGTTTTTGACCTTATCTGGAACATCCTTTCTGAAAATTTGAAAATTGTTAAAAAATTCGTCCAAAATCTTGATGTCTCCAATCTCTTTTTTGTACGTTTTTTCCACGTGTCTTGACATCCAATGTATCCCTGCAAAGTTTGGTGAAGATCTGAGTATGTAGTTTTTGACCTTATCTGGAACCTCCCATCTGAAAATTTGAAAATTCTTAAAAAATTCGACCAAAATCTTGATGTCTCCAATCTTTTGTTTTGTACGTTTTTTCCACGTGTCTTGACACATAATGTATCCATGCAAAGTTTGGCGAAGATCTGAGTATGTCGTTTTTGACCTTATCTGGAACCTCCCATCTGAAAATTTGAAAATTCTTAAAAAATTCGTCGAAAATCTTGATGTCTCCGATCTCTTGTTTTGTACGTTTTTTCCACGTGTCTTGACATGCAAAGTATTCCTGCAAAGTTTGGTGAAGATCTGAGTATGTAGTTTTTGACCTCATCTGGAACCTCCTATCTGAAAATTTGAAAATTCTTAAAAAATTCGTCCAAAATTTTGATGTCTCCAATCTCTTGTTTTGTACGTTTTTTCCACGTGTCTTGACATCCAATGTATCCCTGCAATGTTTGGTGAAGATCTGAGTATGTAGTTTTTGACCTTATCTGGAACCTCCCATCTGAAAATTTGAAAATTCCTAAAAAATCCGTCCAAAATCTTGATGACCCCAATCTCTTGTTTTGTACGTTTTTTCCTCGTGTCTTGACATCCAATGTATCCCTGCAAAGTTTGGTGAAGATCTGAGTATGTAGTTTTTGACCTTATCTGGAACCTCCTATCTGAAAATTTGAAAATTCTTAAAAAATTCGACCAAAATCTTGATGTCTCCAATCTCTTGTTTTGTACGTTTTTTCCACGTGTCTTGATATCCAATGTATCCCTGCAAAGTTTGGTGAAGATCTGAGTATGTAGTTTTTGACCTTATATGGAACATCCTTTCTGAAAATTTGAAAATTGTTAAAAAATTCGTCCAAAATCTTGATGTCTCCAATCTCTTTTTTGTACGTTTTTTCCACGTGTCTTGACATCCAATGTATCCCTGCAAAGTTTGGTGAAGATCTGAGTATGTAGTTTTTGACCTTATCTGGAACCTCCCATCTGAAAATTTGAAAATTCTTAAAAAATTCGACCAAAATCTTGATGTCTCCAATCTTTTGTTTTGTACGTTTTTTCCACGTGTCTTGACACATAATGTATCCATGCAAAGTTTGGTGAAGATCTGAGTATGTAGTTTTTGACCTTATATGGAACCTCCTATCTGAAAATTTGAAAATTCTTAAAAAATTCGTCCAAAATCTTGATGTCTCCAATCTCTTGTTTTGTACGTTTTTTCCACGTGTCTTGACATCCAATGTATCCCTGCAAAGTTTGGTGAAGATCTGAGTATGTAGTTTTTGACCTTATATGGAACCTCCTATCTGAAAATTTGAAAATTCTTAAAAAATTCGTCCAAAATCTTGATGTCTCCAATCTCTTGTTTTGTACGTTTTTTCCACGTGTCTTGATATCCAATGTATCCCTGCAATGTTTGGTGAAGATCTGAGTATGTAGTTTTTGACCTTATATGGAACCTCCTATCTGAAAATTTGAAAATTCTTAAAAAATTCGTCCAAAATCTTGATGTCTCCAATCTCTTGTTTTGTACGTTTTTTCCACGTGTCTTGACATCCAATGTATCCCTGCAAAGTTTGGTGAAGATCTGAGTATGTAGTTTTTGACCTTATCTGGAACCTCCTATCTGAAAATTTGAAAATTCTTAAAAAATTCGTCCAAAATCTTGATGTCTCCAATCTCTTGTTTTGTACGTTTTTTCCACGTGTCTTGATATCCAATGTATCCCTGCAAAGTTTGGTGAAGATCTGAGTATGTCGTTTTTGACCTTATCTGGAACATCCTTTCTGAAAATTTGAAAATTGTTAAAAAATTCGTCCAAAATCTTGATGTATCCAATCTCTTTTTTGTACGTTTTTTCCACGTGTCTTGACATCCAATGTATCCCTGCAAAGTTTGGTGAAGATCTGAGTATGTAGTTTTTGACCTTATCTGGAACCTCCCATCTGAAAATTTGAAAATTCTTAAAAAATTCGACCAAAATCTTGATGTCTCCAATCTTTTGTTTTGTACGTTTTTTCCACGTGTCTTGACACATAATGTATCCATGCAAAGTTTGGTGAAGATCTGAGTATGTAGTTTTTGACCTTATATGGAACCTCCTATCTGAAAATTTGAAAATTCTTAAAAAATTCGTCCAAAATCTTGATGTCTCCAATCTCTTGTTTTGTACGTTTTTTCCACGTGTCTTGACATCCAATGTATCCCTGCAAAGTTTGGTGAAGATCTGAGTATGTAGTTTTTGACCTTATCTGGAACCTCCCATCTGAAAATTTGAAAATTCCTAAAAAATCCGTGCAAAATCTTGATGACCCCAATCTCTTGTTTTGTACGTTTTTTCCACGTGTCTTGACATCCAATGTATTCCTGCAATGTTTGGTGAAGATCTGAGTATGTAGTTTTTGACCTTATATGGAACCTCCTATCTGAAAATTTGAAAATTCTTAAAAAATTCGACCAAAATCTTGATGACCCCAATCCTATGTTTTGTATGTTTTTTCCACGTGTCTTGACATCCAATGTATCCATGCAAAGTTTGGTGAAGATCTGAGTATGTCGTTTTTGACCTTATCTGGAACCTCCCATCTGAAAATTTGAAAATTCTTAAAAAATTCGTCGAAAATCTTGATGTCTCCGATCTCTTGTTTTGTACGTTTTTTCCACGTGTCTTGACATGCAAAGTATTCCTGCAAAGTTTGGTGAAGATCTGAGTATGTAGTTTTTGACCTTATATGGAACCTCCTTTCTGAAAATTTGAGAATTCTTAAAAAATTCGTCGAAAATCTTGATGTCTCCGATCTCTTGTTTTGTACGTTTTTTCCACGTGTCTTGACATGCAAAGTATTCCTGCAAAGTTTGGTGAAGATCTGAGTATGTAGTTTTTGACCTCATCTGGAACCTCCTATCTGAAAATTTGAAAATTCTTAAAAAATTCGTCCAAAATCTTGATGTCACCAATCCTATGTTTTGTATGTTTTTTCCACGTGTCTTGACATCCAATGTATCCATGCAAAGTTTGGTGAAGATCTGAGTATGTCGTTTTTGACCTTATCTGGAACCTCCCATCTGAAAATTTGAAAATTCTTAAAAAATTCGTCGAAAATCTTGATGTCTCCGATCTCTTGTTTTGTACGTTTTTTCCACGTGTCTTGACATGCAAAGTATTCCTGCAAAGTTTGGTGAAGATCTGAGTATGTAGTTTTTGACCTCATCTGGAACCTCCTATCTGAAAATTTGAAAATTCTTAAAAAATTCGTCCAAAATTTTGATGTCTCCAATCTCTTGTTTTGTACGTTTTTTCCACGTGTCTTGACATCCAATGTATCCCTGCAATGTTTGGTGAAGATCTGAGTATGTAGTTTTTGACCTTATCTGGAACCTCCCATCTGAAAATTTGAAAATTCCTAAAAAATCCGTCCAAAATCTTGATGACCCCAATCTCTTGTTTTGTACGTTTTTTCCACGTGTCTTGACATCCAATGTATCCCTGCAAAGTTTGGTGAAGATCTGAGTATGTAGTTTTTGACCTTATCTGGAACCTCCTATCTGAAAATTTGAAAATTCTTAAAAAATTCGTCCAAAATCTTGATGTCTCCAATCTCTTGTTTTGTACGTTTTTTCCACGTGTCTTGATATCCAATGTATCCCTGCAAAGTTTGGTGAAGATCTGAGTATGTAGTTTTTGACCTTATATGGAACCTCCCATCTGAAAATTTGAAAATTCTTAAAAAATTCGTCCAAAATCTTGATGTCTCCAATCTCTTGTTTTGTACGTTTTTTCCACGTGTCTTGACATCCAATGTATCCCTGCAAAGTTTGGTGAAGATCTGAGTATGTAGTTTTTGACCTTATATTGAACCTCCCATCTGAAAATTTGAAAATTCTTAAAAAATTCGTCCAAAATCTTGATGTCTCCAATCTCTTGTTTTGTACGTTTTTTTCCACGTGTCTTGATATCCAATGTATCCCTGCAAAGTTTGGTGAAGATCTGAGTATGTCGTTTTTGACCTTATCTGGAACATCCTTTCTGAAAATTTGAAAATTGTTAAAAAATTCGTCCAAAATCTTGATGTCTCCAATCTCTTTTTTGTACGTTTTTTCCACGTGTCTTGACATCCAATGTATCCCTGCCAAGTTTGGTGAAGATCTGAGTATGTAGTTTTTGACCTTATCTGGAACCTCCCATCTGAAAATTTGAAAATTCTTAAAAAATTCGACCAAAATCTTGATGTCTCCAATCTTTTGTTTTGTACGTTTTTTCCACGTGTCTTGACACATAATGTATCCATGCAAAGTTTGGTGAAGATCTGAGTATGTAGTTTTTGACCTTATATGGAACCTCCTATCTGAAAATTTGAAAATTCTTAAAAAATTCGTCGAAAATCTTGATGTCTCCGATCTCTTGTTTTGTACGTTTTTTCCACGTGTCTTGACATGCAAAGTATTCCTGAAAAGTTTGGTGAAGATCTGAGTATGTAGTTTTTGACCTCATCTGGAACCTCCTATCTGAAAATTTGAAAATTCTTAAAAAATTCGTCCAAAATCTTGATGTCTCCAATCTCTTGTTTTGTACGTTTTTACCACGTGTCTTGATATCCAATGTATCCCTGCAATGTTTGGTGAAGATCTGAGTATGTAGTTTTTGACTTTATATGGAACCTCCTATCTGAAAATTTGAAAATTCTTAAAAAATTCGTCCAAAATCTTGATGTCTCCAATCTCTTGTTTTGTACGTTTTTTCCACGTGTCTTGACATCCAATGTATCCCTGCAAAGTTTGGTGAAGATCTGAGTATGTAGTTTTTGACCTTATCTGGAACCTCCTATCTGAAAATTTGAAAATTCTTAAAAAATTCGTCCAAAATCTTGATGTCTCCAATCTCTTGTTTTGTACGTTTTTTCCACGTGTCTTGATATCCAATGTATCCCTGCAAAGTTTGGTGAAGATCTGAGTATGTCGTTTTTGACCTTATCTGGAACATCCTTTCTGAAAATTTGAAAATTGTTAAAAAATTCGTCCAAAATCTTGATGTCTCCAATCTCTTTTTTGTACGTTTTTTCCACGTGTCTTGACATCCAATGTATCCCTGCAAAGTTTGGTGAAGATCTGAGTATGTAGTTTTTGACCTTATCTGGAACCTCCCATCTGAAAATTTGAAAATTCTTAAAAAATTCGACCAAAATCTTGATGTCTCCAATCTTTTGTTTTGTACGTTTTTTCCACGTGTCTTGACACATAATGTATCCATGCAAAGTTTGGTGAAGATCTGAGTATGTAGTTTTTGACCTTATATGGAACCTCCTTTCTGAAAATTTGAAAATTCTCAAAAAATCCGTCCAAAATCTTGATGACCCCAATCTCTTGTTTTGTACTTTTTTTCCACGTGTCTCGACCTCCAATGTATCCCTGCAAAGTTTGGTGAAGATCTGAGTATGTAGTTTTTGACCTTATATGGAACCTCCTATCTGAAAATTTGAAAATTCTTAAAAAATTCGTCCAAAATCTTGATGTCACCAATCCTATGTTTTGTATGTTTTTTCCACGTGGCTTGACATCCAATGTATCCATGCAAAGTTTGGTGAAGATCTGAGTATGTCGTTTTTGACCTTATCTGGAACCTCCCATCTGAAAATTTGAAAATTCTTAAAAAAATCGTCGAAAATCTTGATGTCTCCGATCTCTTGTTTTGTACGTTTTTTCCACGTGTCTTGACATGCAAAGTATTCCTGCAAAGTTTGGTGAAGATCTGAGTATGTAGTTTTTGACCTTATATGGAACCTCCTATCTGAAAATTTGAAAATTCTTAAAAAATTCGTCGAAAATCTTGATGTCTCCGATCTCTTGTTTTGTACGTTTTTTCCACGTGTCTTGACATGCAAAGTATTCCTGCAAAGTTTGGTGAAGATCTGAGTATGTAGTTTTTGACCTTATATGGAACCTCCTATCTGAAAATTTGAAAATTCTTAAAAAATTCGTCCAAAATCTTGATGTCTCCAATCTCTTGTTTTGTACGTTTTTTCCACGTGTCTTGACATCCAATGTATCCCTGCAAAGTTTGGTGAAGATCTGAGTATGTAGTTTTTGACCTTATCTGGAACCTCCCATCTGAAAATTTGAAAATTCCTAAAAAATCCGTGCAAAATCTTGATGACCCCAATCTCTTGTTTTGTACGTTTTTTCCACGTGTCTTGACATCCAATGTATTCCTGCAATGTTTGGTGAAGATCTGAGTATGTAGTTTTTGACCTTATATGGAACCTCCTATCTGAAAATTTGAAAATTCTTAAAAAATTCGTCCAAAATCTTGATGTCTCCAATCTCTTGTTTTGTACGTTTTTTCCACGTGTCTTGACATCCAATGTATCCCTGCAAAGTTTGGTGAAGATCTGAGTATGTAGTTTTTGACCTTATCTGGAACCTCCCATCTGAAAATTTGAAAATTCCTAAAAAATCCGTGCAAAATCTTGATGACCCCAATCTCTTGTTTTGTACGTTTTTTCCACGTGTCTTGACATCCAATGTATCCATGCAAAGTTTGGTGAAGATCTGAGTATGTCGTTTTTGACCTTATCTGGAACCTCCCATCTGAAAATTTGAAAATTCTTAAAAAATTCGTCGAAAATCTTGATGTCTCCAATCTCTTGTTTTGTACGTTTTTTCCACGTGTCTTGACATGCAAAGTATTCCTGCAACGTTTGGTGAAGATCTGAGTATGTAGTTTTTGACCTTATCTGGAACCTCCTATCTGAAAATTTGAAAATTCTTCAAAAATTCGTCGAAAATCTTGATGTCTCCAATCTCTTGTTTTGTACGTTTTTTCCACGTGTCTTGACATCCAATGTATCCCTGCAATGTTTGGTGGAGATCTGAGTATGTAGTTTTTGACCTTATCTGGGACCTCCTATCAGAAAATTTGAAAATTCTTCAAAAATTCGTCCAAAATCTTGATGTCTCCAATCTCTTGTTTTGTACGTTTTTTCCACGTGTCTCGACCTCCAATGTATCCCTGCAAAGTTTGGTGAAGATCTGAGTATGTCGTTTTTGACCTTATCTGGAACATCCTTTCTGAAAATTTGAAAATTCTTAAAAAATTCGTCGAAAATCTTGATGTCTCCAATCTCTTGTTTTGTACGTTTTTTCCACGTGTCTTGACATCCAATGTATCCCTGCAAAGTTTGGTGAAAATCTGAGTATGTAGTTTTTGACCTTATATGGAACCTCCTTTCTGAAAATTTGAAAATTCTCAAAAAATTCGTCCATAATCTTGATGTCTCCAATCTCTTGTTTTGTACGTTTTTTCCACGTGTCTTGACATCCAATGTATCCCTGCAAAGTTTGGTGAAGATCTGAGTATGTAGTTTTTGACCTTATATGGAACCTCCTATCTGAAAATTTGAAAATTCTTAAAAAATTCGTCCAAAATCTTGATGTCACCAATCCTATGTTTTGTATGTTTTTTCCACGTGTCTTGACATCCAATGTATCCATGCAAAGTTTGGTGAAGATCTGAGTATGTCGTTTTTGACCTTATCTGGAACCTCCCATCTGAAAATTTGAAAATTCTTAAAAAATTCGTCGAAAATCTTGATGTCTCCGATCTCTTGTTTTGTACGTTTTTTCCACGTGTCTTGACATGCAAAGTATTCCTGCAAAGTTTGGTGAAGATCTGAGTATGTAGTTTTTGACCTTATATGGAACCTCCTATCTGAAAATTTGAAAATTCTTAAAAAATTCGTCCAAAATCTTGATGTCTCCAATCTCTTGTTTTGTACGTTTTTTCCACGTGTCTTGACATCCAATGTATCCCTGCAAAGTTTGGTGAAGATCTGAGTATGTAGTTTTTGACCTTATCTGGAACCTCCCATCTGAAAATTTGAAAATTCCTAAAAAATCCGTGCAAAATCTTGATGACCCCAATCTCTTGTTTTGTACGTTTTTTCCACGTGTCTTGACATCCAATGTATCCATGCAAAGTTTGGTGATGATCTGAGTATGTCGTTTTTGACCTTATCTGGAACCTCCCATCTGAAAATTTGAAAATTCTTAAAAAATTCGTCGAAAATCTTGATGTCTCCAATCTCTTGTTTTGTACGTTTTTTCCACGTGTCTTGACATGCAAAGTATCCCTGCAACGTTTGGTGAAGATCTGAGTATGTAGTTTTTGACCTTATCTGGAACCTCCTATCTGAAAATTTGAAAATTCTTCAAAAATTCGTCGAAAATCTTGATGTCTCCAATCTCTTGTTTTGTACGTTTTTTCCACGTGTCTTGACATCCAATGTATCCCTGCAATGTTTGGTGGAGATCTGAGTATGTAGTTTTTGACCTTATCTGGGACCTCCTATCAGAAAATTTGAAAATTCTTCAAAAATTCGTCCAAAATCTTGATGTCTCCAATCTCTTGTTTTGTACGTTTTTTCCACGTGTCTCGACCTCCAATGTATCCCTGCAAAGTTTGGTGAAGATCTGAGTATGTCGTTTTTGACTTTATCTGGAACATCCTTTCTGAAAATTTGAAAATTCTTAAAAAATTCGTCGAAAATCTTGATGTCTCCAATCTCTTGTTTTGTACGTTTTTTCCACGTGTCTTGACATCCAATGTATCCCTGCATAGTTTGGTGAAGATCTGAGTATGTAGTTTTTGACCTTATATGGAACCTCCCATCTGAAAATTTGAAAATTCTTAAAAAATTCGACCAAAATCTTGATGTCTCCAATCTTTTGTTTTGTACGTTTTTTCCACGTGTCTTGACACATAATGTATCCATGCAAAGTTTGGTGAAGATCTGAGTATGTAGTTTTTGACCTTATATGGAACCTCCTATCTGAAAATTTGAAAATTCTTAAAAAATTCGTCGAAAATCTTGATGTCTCCGATCTCTTGTTTTGTACGTTTTTTCCACGTGTCTTGACATGCAAAGTATTCCTGCAAAGTTTGGTGAAGATCTGAGTATGTAGTTTTTGACCTCATCTGGAACCTCCTATCTGAAAATTTGAAAATTCTTAAAAAATTCGTCCAAAATTTTGATGTCTCCAATCTCTTGTTTTGTACGTTTTTTCCACGTGTCTTGACATCCAATGTATCCCTGCAAAGTTTGGTGAAGATCTGAGTATGTAGTTTTTGACCTTATCTGGAACCTCCCATCTGAAAATTTGAAAATTCTTAAAAAATTCGTCGAAAATCTTGATGTCTCCGATCTCTTGTTTTGTACGTTTTTTCCACGTGTCTTGACATCCAATGTATCCCTGCAAAGTTTGGTGAAGATCTGAGTATGTTGTTTTTGACCTTATCTGGAACATCCTTTCTGAAAATTTGAAAATTGTTAAAAAATTCGTCCAAAATCTTGATGTCTCCTATCTCTTGTTTTGTACGTTTTTTCCACGTGTCTTGACATCCAATGTATCCCTGCAAAGTTTGGTGAAGATCTGAGTATGTAGTTTTTGACCTTATCTGGAACCTCCCATCTGAAAATTTGAAAATTCTTAAAAAATTCGACCAATATCTTGATGTCTCCAATCTTTTGTTTTGTACGTTTTGTCCACGTGTCTTGACATCCAATGTATCCCTGCAAAGTTTGGTGAAGATCTGAGTATGTAGTTTTTGACCTTATATGGAACCTCCTATCTGAAAATTTGAAAATTCTTAAAAAATTCGTCCAAAATCTTGATGTCTCCAATCTCTTGTTTTGTACGTTTTTTCCACGTGTCTTGACATCCAATGTATCCCTGCAAAGTTTGGTGAAGATCTGAGTATGTAGTTTTTGACCTTATCTGGAACCTCCCATCTGAAAATTTGAAAATTCCTAAAAAATCCGTGCAAAATCTTGATGACCCCAATCTCTTGTTTTGTACGTTTTTTCCACGTGTCTTGACATCCAATGTATCCATGCAAAGTTTGGTGAAGATCTGAGTATGTCGTTTTTGACCTTATCTGGAACATCCTTTCTGAAAATTTGAAAATTATTAAAAAATTCGTCTAAAATCTTGATGTCTCCAATCTCTTTTTTGTACGTTTTTTCCACGTGTCTTGACATCCAATGTATCCCTGCAAAGTTTGGTGAAGATCTGAGTATGTAGTTTTTGACCTTATCTGGAACCTCCCATCTGAAAATTTGAAAATTCTTCAAAAATTCGTCGAAAATCTTGATGTCTCCAATCTCTTGTTTTGTACGTTTTTTCCACGTGTCTTGACATCCAATGTATCCCTGCAATGTTTGGTGGAGATCTGAGTATGTAGTTTTTGACCTTATCTGGGACCTCCTATCAGAAAATTTGAAAATTCTTAAAAAATTCGTCCAAAATCTTGATGTCTCCAATCTCTTGTTTTGTACGTTTTTTCCACGTGTCTCGACCTCCAATGTATCCCTGCAAAGTTTGGTGAAGATCTGAGTATGTCGTTTTTGACCTTATCTGGAACATCCTTTCTGAAAATTTGAAAATTCTTAAAAAATTCGTCGAAAATCTTGATGTCTCCAATCTCTTGTTTTGTACGTTTTTTCCACGTGTCTTGACATCCAATGTATCCCTGCAAAGTTTGGTGAAGATCTGAGTATGTAGTTTTTGACCTTATATGGAACCTCCTTTCTGAAAATTTGAAAATTCTTAAAAAATTCGTCCAAAATCTTGATGTCTCCAATCTCTTGTTTTGTACGTTTTTTCCACGTGTCTTGACATCCAATGTATCCCTGCAAAGTTTGGTGAAGATCTGAGTATGTAGTTTTTGACCTTATCTGGAACATCCTTTCTGAAAATTTGAAAATTGTTAAAAAATTCGTCCAAAATCTTGATGTCTCCAATCTCTTTTTTGTACGTTTTTTCCACGTGTCTTGACATCCAATGTATCCCTGCAAAGTTTGGTGAAGATCTGAGTATGTAGTTTTTGACCTTATCTGGAACCTCCCATCTGAAAATTTGAAAATTCTTAAAAAATTCGACCAAAATCTTGATGTCTCCAATCTTTTGTTTTGTACGTTTTTTCCGCGTGTCTTGACACATAATGTATCCATGCAAAGTTTGGTGAAGATCTGAGTATGTAGTTTTTGACCTTATATGGAACCTCCTATCTGAAAATTTGAAAAATCTTAAAAAATCCGTGCAAAATCTTGATGACCCCAATCTCTTGTTTTGTACGTTTTTTCCACGTGTCTTGACATCCAATGTATTCCTGCAATGTTTGGTGAAGATCTGAGTATGTAGTTTTTGACCTTATATGGAACCTCCTATCTGAAAATTTGAAAATTCTTAAAAAATTCGACCAAAATCTTGATGTTCCGAATCCTATGTTTTGTATGTTTTTTCCACGTGTCTTGACATCCAATGTATCCATGCAAAGTTTGGTGAAGATCTGAGTATGTAGTTTTTGACCTTATATTGAACCTCCCATCTGAAAATTTGAAAATTCTTAAAAAATTCGTCCAAAATCTTGATGACCCCAATCTCTTGTTTTGTACGTTTTTTCCACGTGTCTTGACATCCAAAGTATCCCTGCAAAGTTTGGTGAAGATCTGAGTATGTAGTTTTTGACCTTATATTGAACCTCCCATCTGAAAATTTGAAAATTCTTAAAAAATTCGTCCAAAATCTTGATGTCTCCAATCTCTTGTTTTGTACGTTTTTTCCACGTGTCTTGACATCCAATGTATCCATGCAAAGTTTGGTGAAGATCTGAGTATGTCGTTTTTGACCTTATCTGGAACCTCCCATCTGAAAATTTGGAAATTCTTAAAAAATTCGTCGAAAATCTTGATGTCTCCAATCTTTTGTTTTGTACGTTTTTTCCACGTGTCTTCACATGCAAAGTATCCCTGCAACGTTTGGTGAAGATCTGAGTATGTAGTTTTTGACCTTATCTGGAACCTCCTATCTGAAAATTTGAAAATTCTTCAAAAATTCGTCGAAAATCTTGATGTCTCCAATCTCTTGTTTTGTACGTTTTTTCCACGTGTCTTGACATCCAATGTATTCCTGCAATGTTTGGTGGAGATCTGAGTATGTAGTTTTTGACCTTATCTGGAACCTCCCATCTGAAAATTTGAAAATTCTTCAAAAATTCGTCCAAAATCTTGATGTCTCCAATCTCTTGTTTTGTACGTTTTTTCCACGTGTCTCGACCTCCAATGGATCCCTGCAAAGTTTGGTGAAGATCTGAGTATGTCGTTTTTGACCTTATCTGGAACCTCCCATCTGAAAATTTGAAAATTCTTAAAAAATTCGTCGAAAATCTTGATGTCTCCGATCTCTTGTTTTGTACGTTTTTTCCACGTGTCTTGACATGCAAAGTATTCCTGCAAAGTTTGGTGAAGATCTGAGTATGTAGTTTTTGACCTCATCTGGAACCTCCTATCTGAAAATTTGAAAATTCTTAAAAAATTCGTCCAAAATCTTGATGTCTCCAATCTCTTGTTTTGTACGTTTTTTCCACGTGTCTTGACATCCAATGTATCCCTGCAATGTTTGGTGAAGATCTGAGTATGTAGTTTTTGACCTTATCTGGAACCTCCCATCTGAAAATTTGAAAATTCCTAAAAAATCCGTCCAAAATCTTGATGACCCCAATCTCTTGTTTTGTACTTTTTTTCCACGTGTCTCGACCTCCAATGTATCCCTGCAAAGTTTGGTGAAGATCTGAGTATGTAGTTTTTGACCTTATATGGAACCTCCTATCTGAAAATTTGAAAATTCTTAAAAAATTCGTCCAAAATCTTGATGTCACCAATCCTATGTTTTGTATGTTTTTTCCACGTGTCTTGACATCCAATGTATCCATGCAAAGTTTGGTGAAGATCTGAGTATGTCGTTTTTGACCTTATCTGGAACCTCCCATCTGAAAATTTGAAAATTCTTAAAAAATTCGTCGAAAATCTTGATGCCTCCGATCTCTTGTTTTGTACGTTTTTTCCACGTGTCTTGACATGCAAAGTATTCCTGCAAAGTTTGGTGAAGATCTGAGTATGTAGTTTTTGACCTCATCTGGAACCTCCTATCTGAAAATTTGAAAATTCTTAAAAAATTCGTCCAAAATTTTGATGTCTCCAATCTCTTGTTTTGTACGTTTTTTCCACGTGTCTTGACATCCAATGTATCCCTGCAATGTTTGGTGAAGATCTGAGTATGTAGTTTTTGACCTTATCTGGAACCTCCCATCTGAAAATTTGAAAATTCCTAAAAAATCCGTCCAAAATCTTGATGACCCCAATCTCTTGTTTTGTACGTTTTTTCCACGTGTCTGGACATCCAATGTATCCCTGCAAAGTTTGGTGAAGATCTGAGTATGTAGTTTTTGACCTTATCTGGAACCTCCTATCTGAAAATTTGAAAATTCTTAAAAAATTCGTCCAAAATCTTGATGTCTCCAATCTCTTGTTTTGTACGTTTTTTCCACGTGTCTTGATATCCAATGTATCCCTGCAAAGTTTGGTGAAGATCTGAGTATGTAGTTTTTGACCTTATATGGAACCTCCTATCTGAAAATTTGAAAATTCTTAAAAAATTCGTCCAAAATCTTGATGTCTCCAATCTCTTGTTTTGTACGTTTTTTCCACGTGTCTTGACATCCAATGTATCCCTGCAAAGTTTGGTGAAGATCTGAGTATGTAGTTTTTGACCTTATATTGAACCTCCTATCTGAAAATTTGAAAATTCTTAAAAAATTCGTCCAAAATCTTGATGTCTCCAATCTCTTGTTTTGTACGTTTTTTCCACGTGTCTTGACATCCAATGTATCCCTGCAAAGTTTGGTGAAGATCTGAGTATGTAGTTTTTGACCTTATCTGGAACCTCCCATCTGAAAATTTGAAAATTCCTAAAAA
This sequence comes from Lepisma saccharinum, assembly GCF_977018435.1. NCBI lineage: Eukaryota > Metazoa > Arthropoda > Insecta > Zygentoma > Lepismatidae > Lepisma > Lepisma saccharinum. Next base: position 170,623 of record NW_028143112.1, on the reverse strand, counting down.
ATCCGTGCAAAATCTTGATGACCCCAATCTCTTGTTTTGTACGTTTTTTCCACGTGTCTTGACATCCAATGTATCCATGCAAAGTTTGGTGAAGATCTGAGTATGTCGTTTTTGACCTTATCTGGAACATCCTTTCTGAAAATTTGAAAATTGTTAAAAAATTCGTCCAAAATTTTGATGTCTCCAATCTCTTGTTTTGTACGTTTTTTCCACGTGTCTTGACATCCAATGTATTCCTGCAATGTTTGGTGAAGATCTGAGTATGTAGTTTTTGACCTTATATGGAACCTCCTATCTGAAAATTTGAAAACTCTTAAAAAATTCGACCAAAATCTTGATGTTCCGAATCCTATGTTTTGTATGTTTTTTCCACGTGTCTTGACATCCAATGTATCCATGCAAAGTTTGGTGAAGATCTGAGTATGTAGTTTTTGACCTTATATTGAACCTCCCATCTGAAAATTTGAAAATTGTTAAAAAATTCGTCCAAAATCTTGATGTCTCCAATCTCTTTTTTGTACGTTTTTTCCACGTGTCTTGACATCCAATGTATCCCTGCAAAGTTTGGTGAAGATCTGAGTATGTAGTTTTTGACCTTATCTGGAACCTCCCATCTGAAAATTTGAAAATTCTTAAAAAATTCGACCAAAATCTTGATGTCTCCAATCTTTTGTTTTGTACGTTTTTTCCACGTGTCTTGACACATAATGTATCCATGCAAAGTTTGGTGAAGATCTGAGTATGTAGTTTTTGACCTTATATGGAACCTCCTATCTGAAAATTTGAAAATTCTTAAAAAATTCGTCCAAAATCTTGATGTCTCCAATCTCTTGTTTTGTACGTTTTTTCCACGTGTCTTGACATCCAATGTATCCCTGCAAAGTTTGGTGAAGATCTGAGTATGTAGTTTTTGACCTTATCTGGAACCTCCCATCTGAAAATTTGAAAATTCCTAAAAAATCCGTGCAAAATCTTGATGACCCCAATCTCTTGTTTTGTACGTTTTTTCCACGTGTCTTGACATCCAATGTATTCCTGCAATGTTTGGTGAAGATCTGAGTATGTAGTTTTTGACCTTATATGGAACCTCCTATCTGAAAATTTGAAAATTCTTAAAAAATTCGACCAAAATCTTGATGTTTCGAATCCTATGTTTTGTATGTTTTTTCCACGTGTCTTGACATCCAATGTATCCATGCAAAGTTTGGTGAAGATCTGAGTATGTAGTTTTTGACCTTATATTGAACCTCCCATCTGAAAATTTGAAAATTCTTAAAAAATTCGTCCAAAATCTTGATGACCCCAATCTCTTGTTTTGTACGTTTTTTCCACGTGTCTTGACATCCAAAGTATCCCTGCAAAGTTTGGTGAAGATCTGAGTATGTAGTTTTTGACCTTATATGGAACCTCCTTTCTGAAAATTTGAGAATTCTTAAAAAATTCGTCCAAAATCTTGATGTCTCCAATCTCTTGTTTTGTACGTTTTTTCCACGTGTCTTGACATCCAATGTATCCATGCAAAGTTTGGTGAAGATCTGAGTATGTCGTTTTTGACCTTATCTGGAACCTCCCATCTGAAAATTTGAAAATTCTTAAAAAATTCGTCGAAAATCTTGATGTCTCCAATCTTTTGTTTTGTACGTTTTTTCCACGTGTCTTGACATGCAAAGTATAACTGCAACGTTTGGTGAAGATCTGAGTATGTAGTTTTTGACCTTATCTGGAACCTCCTATCTGAAAATTTGAAAATTCTTAAAAAATTCGTCGAAAATCTTGATGTCTCCAATCTCTTGTTTTGTACGTTTTTTCCACGTGTCTTGATATCCAATGTATCCCTGCAAAGTTTGGTGAAGATCTGAGTATGTCGTTTTTGACCTTATCTGGAACATCCTTTCTGAAAATTTGAAAATTGTTAAAAAATTCGTCCAAAATCTTGATGTCTCCAATCTCTTTTTTGTACGTTTTTTCCACGTGTCTTGACATCCAATGTATCCCTGCAAAGTTTGGTGAAGATCTGAGTATGTAGTTTTTGACCTTATCTGGAACCTCCCATCTGAAAATTTGAAAATTCTTAAAAAGTTCGACCAAAATCTTGATGTCTCCAATCTTTTGTTTTGTACGTTTTTTCCACGTGTCTTGACACATAATGTATCCATGCAAAGTTTGGTGAAGATCTGAGTATGTAGTTTTTGACCTTATATGGAACCTCCTATCTGAAAATTTGAAAATTCTTAAAAAATTCGTCCAAAATCTTGATGTCTCCAATCTCTTGTTTTGTACGTTTTTTCCACGTGTCTTGACATCCAATGTATCCCTGCAAAGTTTGGTGAAGATCTGAGTATGTAGTTTTTGACCTTATCTGGAACCTCCCATCTGAAAATTTGAAAATTCCTAAAAAATCCGTGCAAAATCTTGATGACCCCAATCTCTTGTTTTGTACGTTTTTTCCACGTGTCTTGACATCCAATGTATCCATGCAAAGTTTGGTGAAGATCTGAGTATGTCGTTTTTGACCTTATCTGGAACATCCTTTCTGAAAATTTGAAAATTGTTAAAAAATTCGTCCAAAATCTTGATGTCTCCAATCTCTTTTTTGTACGTTTTTTCCACGTGTCTTGACATCCAATGTATCCCTGCAAAGTTTGGTGAAGATCTGAGTATGTAGTTTTTGACCTTATCTGGAACCTCCCATCTGAAAATTTGAAAATTCTTCAAAAATTCGTCGAAAATCTTGATGTCTCCAATCTCTTGTTTTGTACGTTTTTTCCACGTGTCTCGACCTCCAATGGATCCCTGCAAAGTTTGGTGAAGATCTGAGTATGTCGTTTTTGACCTTATCTGGAACATCCTTTCTGAAAATTTGAAAATTCTTAAAAAATTCGTCCAAAATCTTGATGTCTCCAATCTCTTGTTTTGTACGTTTTTTCCACGTGTCTTGACATCCAATGTATCCCTGCAAAGTTTGGTGAAGATCTGAGTATGTAGTTTTTGACCTTATCTGGAACCTCCCATCTGAAAATTTGAAAATTCTTAAAAAATTCGACCAATATCTTGATGTCTCCAATCTTTTGTTTTGTACGTTTTTTCCACGTGTCTTGACATCCAATGTATCCATGCAAAGTTTGGTGAAGATCTGAGTATGTAGTTTTTGACCTTATATGGAACCTCCTATCTGAAAATTTGAAAATTCTTAAAAAATTCGTCCAAAATCTTGATGTCTCCAATCTCTTGTTTTGTACGTTTTTTCCACGTGTCTTGACATGCAAAGTATCCCTGCAACGTTTGGTGAAGATCTGAGTATGTAGTTTTTGACCTTATCTGGAACCTCCTATCTGAAAATTTGAAAATTCTTCAAAAATTCGTCGAAAATCTTGATGACCCCAATCTCTTGTTTTGTACTTTTTTTCCACGTGTCTCGACCTCCAATGTATCCCTGCAAAGTTTGGTGAAGATCTGAGTATGTAGTTTTTGACCTTATATGGAACCTCCTATCTGAAAATTTGAAAATTCTTAAAAAATTCGTCCAATATCTTGATGTCACCAATCCTATGTTTTGTATGTTTTTTCCACGTGTCTTGACATCCAATGTATCCATGCAAAGTTTGGTGAAGATCTGAGTATGTCGTTTTTGACCTTATCTGGAACCTCCAATCTGAAAATTTGAAAATTCTTAAAAAATTCGTCTAAAATCTTGATGTCTCCGATCTCTTGTTTTGTACGTTTTTTCCACGTGTCTTGACATGCAAAGTATTCCTGCAAAGTTTGGTGAAGATCTGAGTATGTAGTTTTTGACCTCATCTGGAACCTCCTATCTGAAAATTTGAAAATTCTTAAAAAATTCGTCCAAAATTTTGATGTCTCCAATCTCTTGTTTTGTACGTTTTTTCCACGTGTCTTGACATCCAATGTATCCCTGCAATGTTTGGTGAAGATCTGAGTATGTAGTTTTTGACCTTATCTGGAACCTCCCATCTGAAAATTTGAAAATTCCTAAAAAATCCGTCCGAAATCTTGATGACCCCAATCTCTTGTTTTGTACGTTTTTTCCACGTGTCTTGACATCCAATGTATCCCTGCAAAGTTTGGTGAAGATCTGAGTATGTAGTTTTTGACCTTATCTGGAACCTCCTATCTGAAAATTTGAAAATTCTTAAAAAATTCGTCCAAAATCTTGATGTCTCCAATCTCTTGTTTTGTACGTTTTTTCCACGTGTCTTGATATCCAATGTATCCCTGCAAAGTTTGGTGAAGATCTGAGTATGTAGTTTTTGACCTTATATGGAACCTCCTATCTGAAAATTTGAAAATTCTTAAAAAATTCGTCCAAAATCTTGATGTCTCCAATCTCTTGTTTTGTACGTTTTTTCCACGTGTCTTGACATCCAATGTATCCCTGCAAAGTTTGGTGAAGATCTGAGTATGTAGTTTTTGACCTTATATTGAACCTCCCATCTGAAAATTTGAAAATTCTTAAAAAATTCGTCCAAAATCTTGATGTCTCCAATCTCTTGTTTTGTACGTTTTTTCCACGTGTCTTGATATCCAATGTATCCCTGCAAAGTTTGGTGAAGATCTGAGTATGTAGTTTTTGACCTTATATGGAACCTCCTATCTGAAAATTTGAAAATTCTTAAAAAATTCGTCCAAAATTTTGATGTCTCCAATCTCTTGTTTTGTACGTTTTTTCCACGTGTCTTGACATCCAATGTATTCCTGCAAAGTTTGGTGAAGATCTGAGTATGTAGTTTTTGACCTCATCTGGAACCTCCTATCTGAAAATTTGAAAATTCCTAAAAAATCCGTCCAAAATCTTGATGACCCCAATCTCTTGTTTTGTACGTTTTTTCCACGTGTCTTGACATCCAATGTATCCATGCAAAGTTTGGTGAAGATCTGAGTATGTCGTTTTTGACCTTATCTGGAACATCCTTTCTGAAAATTTGAAAATTCTTAAAAAATTCGTCCAAAATCTTGATGTCTCCAATCTCTTGTTTTGTACGTTTTTTCCACGTGTCTTGACACATAATGTATCCATGCAAAGTTTGGTGAAGATCTGAGTATGTAGTTTTTGACCTTATATGGAACCTCCTATCTGAAAATTTGAAAATTCTTAAAAAATTCGTCCAAAATCTTGATGACCCCAATCTCTTGTTTTGTACGTTTTTTCCACGTGTCTTGACACATAATGTATCCATGCAAAGTTTGGTGAAGATCTGAGTATGTAGTTTTTGACCTTATATGGAACCTCCTATCTGAAAATTTGAAAATTCTTAAAAAATTCGTCCAAAATTTTGATGTCTCCAATCTCTTGTTTTGTACGTTTTTTCCACGTGTCTTGACATCCAATGTATCCCTGCAATGTTTGGTGAAGATCTGAGTATGTAGTTTTTGACCTTATCTGGAACCTCCCATCTGAAAATTTGAAAATTCCTAAAAAATCCGTCCGAAATCTTGATGACCCCAATCTCTTGTTTTGTACGTTTTTTCCACGTGTCTTGACATCCAATGTATCCCTGCAAAGTTTGGTGAAGATCTGAGTATGTAGTTTTTGACCTTATCTGGAACCTCCTATCTGAAAATTTGAAAATTCTTAAAAAATTCGTCCAAAATCTTGATGTCTCCAATCTCTTGTTTTGTACGTTTTTTCCACGTGTCTTGATATCCAATGTATCCCTGCAAAGTTTGGTGAAGATCTGAGTATGTAGTTTTTGACCTTATATGGAACCTCCTATCTGAAAATTTGAAAATTCTTAAAAAATTCGTCCAAAATCTTGATGTCTCCAATCTCTTGTTTTGTACGTTTTTTCCACGTGTCTTGACATCCAATGTATCCCTGCAAAGTTTGGTGAAGATCTGAGTATGTAGTTTTTGACCTTATATTGAACCTCCCATCTGAAAATTTGAAAATTCTTAAAAAATTCGTCCAAAATCTTGATGTCTCCAATCTCTTGTTTTGTACGTTTTTTCCACGTGTCTTGATATCCAATGTATCCCTGCAAAGTTTGGTGAAGATCTGAGTATGTAGTTTTTGACCTTATATGGAACCTCCTATCTGAAAATTTGAAAATTCTTAAAAAATTCGTCCAAAATTTTGATGTCTCCAATCTTTTGTTTTGTACGTTTTTTCCACGTGTCTTGACATGCAAAGTATAACTGCAACGTTTGGTGAAGATCTGAGTATGTAGTTTTTGACCTTATCTGGAACCTCCTATCTGAAAATTTGAAAATTCTTAAAAAATTCGTCGAAAATCTTGATGTCTCCAATCTCTTGTTTTGTACGTTTTTTCCACGTGTCTTGATATCCAATGTATCCCTGCAAAGTTTGGTGAAGATCTGAGTATGTCGTTTTTGACCTCATCTGGAACATCCTTTCTGAAAATTTGAAAATTGTTAAAAAATTCGTCCAAAATCTTGATGTCTCCAATCTCTTTTTTGTACGTTTTTTCCACGTGTCTTGACATCCAATGTATCCCTGCAAAGTTTGGTGAAGATCTGAGTATGTAGTTTTTGACCTTATCTGGAACCTCCCATCTGAAAATTTGAAAATTCTTAAAAAATTCGACCAAAATCTTGATGTCTCCAATCTTTTGTTTTGTACGTTTTTTCCACGTGTCTTGACACATAATGTATCCATGCAAAGTTTGGTGAAGATCTGAGTATGTAGTTTTTGACCTTATATGGAACCTCCTATCTGAAAATTTGAAAATTCTTAAAAAATTCGTCCAAAATCTTGATGTCTCCAATCTCTTGTTTTGTACGTTTTTTCCACGTGTCTTGACATCCAATGTATCCCTGCAAAGTTTGGTGAAGATCTGAGTATGTAGTTTTTGACCTTATCTGGAACCTCCCATCTGAAAATTTGAAAATTCCTAAAAAATCCGTGCAAAATCTTGATGACCCCAATCTCTTGTTTTGTACGTTTTTTCCACGTGTCTTGACATCCAATGTATCCATGCAAAGTTTGGTGAAGATCTGAGTATGTCGTTTTTGACCTTATCTGGAACATCCTTTCTGAAAATTTGAAAATTGTTAAAAAATTCGTCCAAAATCTTGATGTCTCCAATCTCTTTTTTGTACGTTTTTTCCACGTGTCTTGACATCCAATGTATCCCTGCAAAGTTTGGTGAAGATCTGAGTATGTAGTTTTTGACCTTATCTGGAACCTCCCATCTGAAAATTTGAAAATTCTTCAAAAATTCGTCGAAAATCTTGATGTCTCCAATCTCTTGTTTTGTACGTTTTTTCCACGTGTCTCGACCTCCAATGGATCCCTGCAAAGTTTGGTGAAGATCTGAGTATGTCGTTTTTGACCTTATCTGGAACATCCTTTCTGAAAATTTGAAAATTCTTAAAAAATTCGTCCAAAATCTTGATGTCTCCAATCTCTTGTTTTGTACGTTTTTTCCACGTGTCTTGACATCCAATGTATCCCTGCAAAGTTTGGTGAAGATCTGAGTATGTAGTTTTTGACCTTATCTGGAACCTCCCATCTGAAAATTTGAAAATTCTTAAAAAATTCGACCAATATCTTGATGTCACCAATCCTATGTTTTGTATGTTTTTTCCACGTGTCTTGACATCCAATGTATCCATGCAAAGTTTGGTGAAGATCTGAGTATGTCGTTTTTGACCTTATCTGGAACCTCCAATCTGAAAATTTGAAAATTCTTAAAAAATTCGTCTAAAATCTTGATGTCTCCGATCTCTTGTTTTGTACGTTTTTTCCACGTGTCTTGACATGCAAAGTATTCCTGCAAAGTTTGGTGAAGATCTGAGTATGTAGTTTTTGACCTCATCTGGAACCTCCTATCTGAAAATTTGAAAATTCTTAAAAAATTCGTCCAAAATTTTGATGTCTCCAATCTCTTGTTTTGTACGTTTTTTCCACGTGTCTTGACATCCAATGTATCCCTGCAATGTTTGGTGAAGATCTGAGTATGTAGTTTTTGACCTTATCTGGAACCTCCCATCTGAAAATTTGAAAATTCCTAAAAAATCCGTCCGAAATCTTGATGACCCCAATCTCTTGTTTTGTACGTTTTTTCCACGTGTCTTGACATCCAATGTATCCCTGCAAAGTTTGGTGAAGATCTGAGTATGTAGTTTTTGACCTTATCTGGAACCTCCTATCTGAAAATTTGAAAATTCTTAAAAAATTCGTCCAAAATCTTGATGTCTCCAATCTCTTGTTTTGTACGTTTTTTCCACGTGTCTTGATATCCAATGTATCCCTGCAAAGTTTGGTGAAGATCTGAGTATGTAGTTTTTGACCTTATATGGAACCTCCTATCTGAAAATTTGAAAATTCTTAAAAAATTCGTCCAAAATCTTGATGTCTCCAATCTCTTGTTTTGTACGTTTTTTCCACGTGTCTTGACATCCAATGTATCCCTGCAAAGTTTGGTGAAGATCTGAGTATGTAGTTTTTGACCTTATATTGAACCTCCCATCTGAAAATTTGAAAATTCTTAAAAAATTCGTCCAAAATCTTGATGTCTCCAATCTCTTGTTTTGTACGTTTTTTCCACGTGTCTTGATATCCAATGTATCCCTGCAAAGTTTGGTGAAGATCTGAGTATGTAGTTTTTGACCTTATATGGAACCTCCTATCTGAAAATTTGAAAATTCTTAAAAAATTCGTCCAAAATTTTGATGTCTCCAATCTCTTGTTTTGTACGTTTTTTCCACGTGTCTTGACATCCAATGTATTCCTGCAAAGTTTGGTGAAGATCTGAGTATGTAGTTTTTGACCTCATCTGGAACCTCCTATCTGAAAATTTGAAAATTCCTAAAAAATCCGTCCAAAATCTTGATGACCCCAATCTCTTGTTTTGTACGTTTTTTCCACGTGTCTTGACATCCAATGTATCCATGCAAAGTTTGGTGAAGATCTGAGTATGTCGTTTTTGACCTTATCTGGAACATCCTTTCTGAAAATTTGAAAATTCTTAAAAAATTCGTCCAAAATCTTGATGTCTCCAATCTCTTGTTTTGTACGTTTTTTCCACGTGTCTTGACACATAATGTATCCATGCAAAGTTTGGTGAAGATCTGAGTATGTAGTTTTTGACCTTATATGGAACCTCCTATCTGAAAATTTGAAAATTCTTAAAAAATTCGTCCAAAATCTTGATGACCCCAATCTCTTGTTTTGTACGTTTTTTCCACGTGTCTTGACACATAATGTATCCATGCAAAGTTTGGTGAAGATCTGAGTATGTAGTTTTTGACCTTATATGGAACCTCCTATCTGAAAATTTGAAAATTCTTAAAAAATTCGTCCAAAATCTTGATGTCTCCAATCTCTTGTTTTGTACGTTTTTTCCACGTGTCTTGACATCCAATGTATCCCTGCAAAGTTTGGTGAAGATCTGAGTATGTAGTTTTTGACCTTATCTGGAACCTCCCATCTGAAAATTTGAAAATTCCTAAAAAATCCGTGCAAAATCTTGATGACCCCAATCTCTTGTTTTGTACGTTTTTTCCACGTGTCTTGACATCCAATGTATCCATGCAAAGTTTGGTGAAGATCTGAGTATGTCGTTTTTGACCTTATCTGGAACATCCTTTCTGAAAATTTGAAAATTGTTAAAAAATTCGTCCAAAATTTTGATGTCTCCAATCTCTTGTTTTGTACGTTTTTTCCACGTGTCTTGACATCCAATGTATCCCTGCAAAGTTTGGTGAAGATCTGAGTATGTAGTTTTTGACCTTATCTGGAACCTCCCATCTGAAAATTTGAAAATTCTTAAAAAATTCGACCAAAATCTTGATGTCTCCAATCTTTTGTTTTGTACGTTTTTTCCACGTGTCTTGACACATAATGTATCCATGCAAAGTTTGGTGAAGATCTGAGTATGTAGTTTTTGACCTTATATGGAACCTCATATCTGAAAATTTGAAAATTCTTAAAAAATTCGTCCAAAATCTTGATGTCTCCAATCTCTTGTTTTGTACGTTTTTTCCACGTGTCTTGACATTTAAATGTATCCCTGCAAAGTTTGGTGAAGATCTGAGTATGTAGTTTTTGACCTTATCTGGAACCTCCCATCTGAAAATTTGAAAATTCCTAAAAAATCCGTGCAAAATTTGATGACCCCAATCTCTTGTTTTGTACGTTTTTTCCACGTGTCTTGACATCCAATGTATTCCTGCAATGTTTGGTGAAGATCTGAGTATGTAGTTTTTGACCTTATATGGAACCTCCTATCTGAAAATTTGAAAATTCTTAAAAAATTAGACCAAAATCTTGATGTTCCGAATCCTATGTTTTGTATGTTTTTTCCACGTGTCTTGACATCCAATGTATCCATGCAAAGTTTGGTGAAGATCTGAGTATGTAGTTTTTGACCTTATATTGAACCTCCCATCTGAAAATTTGAAAATTCTTAAAAAATTCGTCCAAAATCTTGATGACCCCAATCTCTTGTTTTGTACGTTTTTTCCACGTGTCTTGACATCCAAAGTATCCCTGCAAAGTTTGGTGAAGATCTGAGTATGTAGTTTTTGACCTTATATGGAACCTCCTTTCTGAAAATTTGAGAATTCTTAAAAAATTCGTCCAAAATCTTGATGTCTCCAATCTCTTGTTTTGTACGTTTTTTCCACGTGTCTTGACATCCAATGTATCCATGCAAAGTTTGGTGAAGATCTGAGTATGTCGTTTTTGACCTTATCTGGAACCTCCCATCTGAAAATTTGAAAATTCTTAAAAAATTCGTCGAAAATCTTGATGTCTCCAATCTTTTGTTTTGTACGTTTTTTCCACGTGTCTTGACATGCAAAGTATCCCTGCAACGTTTGGTGAAGATCTGAGTATGTAGTTTTTGACCTTATCTGGAACCTCATATCTGAAAATTTGAAAATTCTTAAAAAATTCGTCGAAAATCTTGATGTCTCCAATCTCTTGTTTTGTACGTTTTTTCCACGTGTCTTGATATCCAATGTATCCCTGCAAAGTTTGGTGAAGATCTGAGTATGTCGTTTTTGACCATATCTGGAACATCCTTTCTGAAAATTTGAAAATTGTTAAAAAATTCGTCCAAAATCTTGATGTCTCCAATCTCTTTTTTGTACGTTTTTTCCACGTGTCTTGACATCCAATGTATCCCTGCAAAGTTTGGTGAAGATCTGAGTATGTAGTTTTTGACCTTATCTGGAACCTCCCATCTGAAAATTTGAAAATTCTTAAAAAATTCGACCAAAATCTTGATGTCTCCAATCTTTTGTTTTGTACGTTTTTTCCATGTGTCTTGACACATAATGTATCCATGCAAAGTTTGGTGAAGATCTGAGTATGTAGTTTTTGACCTTATATGGAACCTCCTATCTGAAAATTTGAAAATTCTTAAAAAATTCGTCCAAAATCTTGATGTCTCCAATCTCTTGTTTTGTACGTTTTTTCCACGTGTCTTGACATCCAATGTATCCCTGCAAAGTTTGGTGAAGATCTGAGTACGTAGTTTTTGACCTTATCTGGAACCTCCCATCTGAAAATTTAAAAATTCCTAAAAAATCCGTGCAAAATCTTGATGACCCCAATCTCTTGTTTTGTACGTTTTTTCCACGTGTCTTGACATCCAATGTATCCATGCAAAGTTTGGTGAAGATCTGAGTATGTCGTTTTTGACCTTATCTGGAACATCCTTTCTGAAAATTTGAAAATTGTTAAAAAATTCGTCCAAAATATTGATGTCTCCAATCTCTTTTTTGTACGTTTTTTCCACGTGTCTTGACATCCAATGTATCCCTGCAAAGTTTGGTGAAGATCTGAGTATGTAGTTTTTGACCTTATCTGGAACCTCCCATCTGAAAATTTGAAAATTCTTCAAAAATTCGTCGAAAATCTTGATGTCTCCAATCTCTTGTTTTGTACGTTTTTCCACGTGTCTCGACCTCCAATGGATCCCTGCAAAGTTTGGTGAAGATCTGAGTATGTCGTTTTTGACCTTATCTGGAACATCCTTTCTGAAAATTTGAAAATTCTTAAAAAATTCGTCCAAAATCTTGATGTCTCCAATCTCTTGTTTTGTACGTTTTTTCCACGTGTCTTGACATCCAATGTATCCCTGCAAAGTTTGGTGAAGATCTGAGTATGTAGTTTTTGACCTTATATGGAACCTCCCATCTGAAAATTTGAAAATTCTTAAAAAATTCGACCAATATCTTGATGTCTCCAATCTTTTGTTTTGTACGTTTTTTCCACGTGTCTTGACACATAATGTATCCATGCAAAGTTTGGTGAAGATCTGAGTATGTAGTTTTTGACCTTATATGGAACCTCCTATCTGAAAATTTGAAAATTCTTAAAAAATTCGTCCAAAATCTTGATGTCTCCAATCTCTTGTTTTGTACGTTTTTTCCACGTGTCTTGACATGCAAAGTATCCCTGCAACGTTTGGTGAAGATCTGAGTATGTAGTTTTTGACCTTATCTGGAACCTCCTATCTGAAAATTTGAAAATTCTTCAAAAATTCGTCGAAAATCTTGATGTCTCCAATCTCTTGTTTTGTACGTTTTTTCCACGTGTCTTGACATCCAATGTATCCCTGCAATGTTTGGTGGAGATCTGAGTATGTAGTTTTTGACCTTATCTGGGACCTCCTATCAGAAAATTTGAAAATTCTTCAAAAATTCGTCCAAAATCTTGATGTCTCCAATCTCTTGTTTTGTACGTTTTTTCCACGTGTCTCGACCTCCAATGTATCCCTGCAAAGTTTGGTGAAGATCTGAGTATGTCGTTTTTGACCTTATCTGGAACATCCTTTCTGAAAATTTGAAAATTCTTAAAAAATTCGTCGAAAATCTTGATGTCTCCAATCTCTTGTTTTGTACGTTTTTTCCACGTGTCTTGACATCCAATGTATCCCTGCAAAGTTTGGTGAAGATCTGAGTATGTAGTTTTTGACCTTATATGGAACCTCCTTTCTGAAAATTTGAAAATTCTCAAAAAATTCGTCCATAATCTTGATGTCTCCAATCTCTTGTTTTGTACGTTTTTTCCACGTGTCTTGACATCCAATGTATCCCTGCAAAGTTTGGTGAAGATCTGAGTATGTAGTTTTTGACCTTATCTGGAACCTCCTATCTGAAAATTTGAAAATTCTTAAAAAATTCGTCCAAAATCTTGATGTCTCCAATCTCTTGTTTTGTACGTTTTTTCCACGTGTCTTGATATCCAATGTATCCCTGCAAAGTTTGGTGAAGATCTGAGTATGTAGTTTTTGACCTTATATGGAACCTCCTATCTGAAAATTTGAAAATTCTTAAAAAATTCGTCCAAAATCTTGATGTCTCCAATCTCTTGTTTTGTACGTTTTTTCCACGTGTCTTGACATCCAATGTATCCCTGCAAAGTTTGGTGAAGATCTGAGTATGTAGTTTTTGACCTTATATTGAACCTCCCATCTGAAAATTTGAAAATTCTTAAAAAATTCGTCCAAAATCTTGATGTCTCCAATCTCTTGTTTTGTACGTTTTTTCCACGTGTCTTGATATCTAATGTATCCCTGCAAAGTTTGGTGAAGATCTGAGTATGTAGTTTTTGACCTTATATGGAACCTCCTATCTGAAAATTTGAAAAATCTTAAAAAATTCGTCCAAAATTTTGATGTCTCCAATCTCTTGTTTTGTACGTTTTTTCCACGTGTCTTGACATCCAATGTATCCCTGCAATGTTTGGTGAAGATCTGAGTATGTAGTTTTTGACCTTATCTGGAACCTCCCATCTGAAAATTTGAAAATTCCTAAAAAATCCGTCCAAAATCTTGATGACCCCAATCTCTTGTTTTGTACGTTTTTTCCACGTGTCTTGACATCCAATGTATCCATGCAAAGTTTGGTATAGATCTGAGTATGTCGTTTTTGACGTTATCTGGAACATCCTTTCTGAAAATTTGAAAATTGTTAAAAAATTCGTCCAAAATCTTGATGTCTCCAATCTCTTGTTTTGTACGTTTTTTCCACGTGTCTTGACACATAATGTATCCATGCAAAGTTTGGTGAAGATCTGAGTATGTAGTTTTTGACCTTATATGGAACCTCCTATCTGAAAATTTGAAAATTCTTAAAAAATTCGTCCAAAATCTTGATGACCCCAATCTCTTGTTTTGTACGTTTTTTCCACGTGTCTTGACACATAATGTATCCATGCAAAGTTTGGTGAAAATCTGAGTATGTAGTTTTTGACCTTATATGGAACCTCCTATCTGAAAATTTGAAAATTCTTAAAAAATTCGTCCAAAATCTTGATGTCTCCAATCTCTTGTTTTGTACGTTTTTTCCACGTGTCTTGACATCCAATGTATCCCTGCAAAGTTTGGTGAAGATCTGAGTATGTAGTTTTTGACCTTATCTGGAACCTCCCATTTGAAAATTTGAAAATTCCTAAAAAATCCGTGCAAAATCTTGATGACCCCAATCTCTTGTTTTGTACGTTTTTTCCACGTGTCTTGACATCCAATGTATCCATGCAAAGTTTGGTGAAGATCTGAGTATGTCGTTTTTGACCTTATCTGGAACATCCTTTCTGAAAATTTGAAAATTGTTAAAAAATTCGTCCAAAATTTTGATGTCTCCAATCTCTTGTTTTGTACGTTTTTTCCACGTGTCTTGACATCCAATGTATTCCTGCAATGTTTGGTGAAGATCTGAGTATGTAGTTTTTGACCTTATATGGAACCTCCTATCTGAAAATTTGAAAATTCTTAAAAAATTCGACCAAAATCTTGATGTTCCGAATCCTATGTTTTGTATGTTTTTTCCACGTGTCTTGACATCCAATGTATCCATGCAAAGTTTGGTGAAGATCTGAGTATGTAGTTTTTGACCTTATATTGAACCTGCCATCTGAAAATTTGAAAATTGTTAAAAAATTCGTCCAAAATCTTGATGTCTCCAATCTCTTTTTTGTACGTTTTTTCCACGTGTCTTGACATCCAATGTATCCCTGCAAAGTTTGGTGAAGATCTGAGTATGTAGTTTTTGACCTTATCTGGAACCTCCCATCTGAAAATTTGAAAATTCTTAAAAAATTCGACCAAAATCTTGATGTCTCCAATCTTTTGTTTTGTACGTTTTTTCCACGTGTCTTGACACATAATGTATCCATGCAAAGTTTGGTGAAGATCTGAGTATGTAGTTTTTGACCTTATCTGGAACCTCCCATCTGAAAATTTGAAAATTCCTAAAAAATCCGTGCAAAATCTTGATGACCCCAATCTCTTGTTTTGTACGTTTTTTCCACGTGTCTTGACATCCAATGTATTCCTGCAATGTTTGGTGAAGATCTGAGTATGTAGTTTTTGACCTTATATGGAACCTCCTATCTGAAAATTTGAAAATTCTTAAAAAATTCGACCAAAATCTTGATGTTCCGAATCCTATGTTTTGTATGTTTTTTCCACGTGTCTTGACATCCAATGTATCCATGCAAAGTTTGGTGAAGATCTGAGTATGTAGTTTTTGACCTTATATTGAACCTACCATCTGAAAATTTGAAAATTCTTAAAAAATTCGTCCAAAATCTTGATGACCCCAATCTCTTGTTTTGTACGTTTTTTCCACGTGTCTTGACATCCAAAGTATCCCTGCAAAGTTTGGTGAAGATCTGAGTATGTAGTTTTTGACCTTATATGGAACCTCCTTTCTGAAAATTTGAGAATTCTTAAAAAATTCGTCCAAAATCTTGATGTCTCCAATCTCTTGTTTTGTACGTTTTTTCCACGTGTCTTGACATCCAATGTATCCATGCAAAGTTTGGTGAAGATCTGAGTATGTCGTTTTTGACCTTATCTGGAACCTCCCATCTGAAAATTTGAAAATTCTTAAAAAATTCGTCGAAAATCTTGATGTCTCCAATCTTTTGTTTTGTACGTTTTTTCCACGTGTCTTGACATGCAAAGTATCCCTGCAACGTTTGGTGAAGATCTGAGTATGTAGTTTTTGACCTTATCTGGAACCTCCTATCTGAAAATTTGAAAATTCTTAAAAAATTCGTCGAAAATCTTGATGTCTCCAATCTCTTGTTTTGTACGTTTTTTCCACGTGTCTTGATATCCAATGTATCCCTGCAAAGTTTGGTGAAGATCTGAGTATGTCGTTTTTGACCTTATCTGGAACATCCTTTCTGAAAATTTGAAAATTGTTAAAAAATTCGTCCAAAATCTTGATGTCTCCAATCTCTTTTTTGTACGTTTTTTCCACGTGTCTTGACATCCAATGTATCCCTGCAAAGTTTGGTGAAGATCTGAGTATGTAGTTTTTGACCTTATCTGGAACCTCCCATCTGAAAATTTGAAAATTCTTAAAAAATTCGACCAAAATCTTGATGTCTCCAATCTTTTGTTTTGTACGTTTTTTCCACGTGTCTTGACACATAATGTATCCATGCAAAGTTTGGTGAAGATCTGAGTATGTAGTTTTTGACCTTATATGGAACCTCCTATCTGAAAATTTGAAAATTCTTAAAAAATTCGTCCAAAATCTTGATGTCTCCAATCTCTTGTTTTGTACGTTTTTTCCACGTGTCTTGACATCCAATGTATCCCTGCAAAGTTTGGTGAAGATCTGAGTATGTAGTTTTTGACCTTATCTGGAACCTCCCATCTGAAAATTTGAAAATTCCTAAAAAATCCGTCCAAAATCTTGATGACCCCAATCTCTTGTTTTGTACGTTTTTTCCACGTGTCTTGACATCCAATGTATCCCTGCAAAGTTTGGTGAAGATCTGAGTATGTAGTTTTTGACCTTATCTGGAACCTCCTATCTGAAAATTTGAAAATTCTTAAAAAATTCGTCCAAAATCTTGATGTCTCCAATCTCTTGTTTTGTACGTTTTTTCCACGTGTCTTGATATCCAATGTATCCCTGCAAAGTTTGGTGAAGATCTGAGTATGTAGTTTTTGACCTTATATGAAACCTCCTATCTGAAAATTTGAAAATTCTTAAAAAATTCGTCCAAAATCTTGATGTCTCCAATCTCTTGTTTTGTACGTTTTTTCCACGTGTCTTGACATCCAATGTATCCCTGCAAAGTTTGGTGAAGATCTGAGTATGTAGTTTTTGACCTTATATTGAACCTCCTATCTGAAAATTTGAAAATTCTTAAAAAATTCGTCCAAAATCTTGATGTCTCCAATCTCTTGTTTTGTACGTTTTTTCCACGTGTCTTGACATCCAATGTATCCCTGCAAAGTTTGGTGAAGATCTGAGTATGTAGTTTTTGACCTTATCTGGAACCTCCCATCTGAAAATTTGAAAATTCCTAAAAAATCCGTGCAAAATCTTGATGACCCCAATCTCTTGTTTTGTACGTTTTTTCCACGTGTCTTGACATCCAATGTATCCATGCAAAGTTTGGTGAAGATCTGAGTATGTCGTTTTTGACCTTATCTGGAACATCCTTTCTGAAAATTTGAAAATTGTTAAAAAATTCGTCCAAAATTTTGATGTCTCCAATCTCTTGTTTTGTACGTTTTTTCCACGTGTCTTGACATCCAATGTATTCCTGCAATGTTTGGTGAAGATCTGAGTATGTAGTTTTTGACCTTATATGGAACCTCCTATCTGAAAATTTGAAAACTCTTAAAAAATTCGACCAAAATCTTGATGTTCCGAATCCTATGTTTTGTATGTTTTTTCCACGTGTCTTGACATCCAATGTATCCATGCAAAGTTTGGTGAAGATCTGAGTATGTAGTTTTTGACCTTATATTGAACCTCCCATCTGAAAATTTGAAAATTGTTAAAAAATTCGTCCAAAATCTTGATGTCTCCAATCTCTTTTTTGTACGTTTTTTCCACGTGTCTTGACATCCAATGTATCCCTGCAAAGTTTGGTGAAGATCTGAGTATGTAGTTTTTGACCTTATCTGGAACCTCCCATCTGAAAATTTGAAAATTCTTAAAAAATTCGACCAAAATCTTGATGTCTCCAATCTTTTGTTTTGTACGTTTTTTCCACGTGTCTTGACACATAATGTATCCATGCAAAGTTTGGTGAAGATCTGAGTATGTAGTTTTTGACCTTATATGGAACCTCCTATCTGAAAATTTGAAAATTCTTAAAAAATTCGTCCAAAATCTTGATGTCTCCAATCTCTTGTTTTGTACGTTTTTTCCACGTGTCTTGACATCCAATGTATCCCTGCAAAGTTTGGTGAAGATCTGAGTATGTAGTTTTTGACCTTATCTGGAACCTCCCATCTGAAAATTTGAAAATTCCTAACAAATCCGTGCAAAATCTTGATGACCCCAATCTCTTGTTTTGTACGTTTTTTCCACGTGTCTTGACATCCAATGTATTCCTGCAATGTTTGGTGAAGATCTGAGTATGTAGTTTTTGACCTTATATGGAACCTCCTATCTGAAAATTTGAAAATTCTTAAAAAATTCGACCAAAATCTTGATGTTTCGAATCCTATGTTTTGTATGTTTTTTCCACGTGTCTTGACATCCAATGTATCCATGCAAAGTTTGGTGAAGATCTGAGTATGTAGTTTTTGACCTTATATTGAACCTCCCATCTGAAAATTTGAAAATTCTTAAAAAATTCGTCCAAAATCTTGATGACCCCAATCTCTTGTTTTGTACGTTTTTTCCACGTGTCTTGACATCCAAAGTATCCCTGCAAAGTTTGGTGAAGATCTGAGTATGTAGTTTTTGACCTTATATGGAACCTCCTTTCTGAAAATTTGAGAATTCTTAAAAAATTCGTCCAAAATCTTGATGTCTCCAATCTCTTGTTTTGTACGTTTTTTCCACGTGTCTTGACATCCAATGTATCCATGCAAAGTTTGGTGAAGATCTGAGTATGTCGTTTTTGATCTTATCTGGAACCTCCCATCTGAAAATTTGAAAATTCTTAAAAAATTCGTCGAAAATCTTGATGTCTCCAATCTTTTGTTTTGTACGTTTTTTCCACGTGTCTTGACATGCAAAGTATCCCTGCAACGTTTGGTGAAGATCTGAGTATGTAGTTTTTGACCTTATCTGGAACCTCCTATCTGAAAATTTGAAAATTCTTAAAAAATTCGTCGAAAATCTTGATGTCTCCAATCTCTTGTTTTGTACGTTTTTTCCACGTGTCTTGATATCCAATGTATCCCTGCAAAGTTTGGTGAAGATCTGAGTATGTCGTTTTTGACCTTATCTGGAACATCCTTTCTGAAAATTTGAAAATTGTTAAAAAATTCGTCCAAAATCTTGATGTCTCCAATCTCTTTTTTGTACGTTTTTTCCACGTGTCTTGACATCCAATGTATCCCTGCAAAGTTTGGTGAAGATCTGAGTATGTAGTTTTTGACCTTATCTGGAACCTCCCATCTGAAAATTTGAAAATTCTTAAAAAATTCGACCAAAATCTTGATGTCTCCAATCTTTTGTTTTGTACGTTTTTTCCACGTGTCTTGACACATAATGTATCCATGCAAAGTTTGGTGAAGATCTGAGTATGTAGTTTTTGACCTTATATGGAACCTCCTATCTGAAAATTTGAAAATTCTTAAAAAATTCGTCCAAAATCTTGATGTCTCCAATCTCTTGTTTTGTACGTTTTTTCCACGTGTCTTGACATCCAATGTATCCCTGCAAAGTTTGGTGAAGATCTGAGTATGTAGTTTTTGACCTTATCTGGAACCTCCCATCTGAAAATTTGAAAATTCCTAAAAAATCCGTGCAAAATCTTGATGACCCCAATCTCTTGTTTTGTACGTTTTTTCCACGTGTCTTGACATCCAATGTATCCATGCAAAGTTTGGTGAAGATCTGAGTATGTCGTTTTTGACCTTATCTGGAACATCCTTTCTGAAAATTTGAAAATTGTTAAAAAATTCGTCCAAAATCTTGATGTCTCCAATCTCTTTTTTGTACGTTTTTTCCACGTGTCTTGACATCCAATGTATCCCTGCAAAGTTTGGTGAAGATCTGAGTATGTAGTTTTTGACCTTATCTGGAACCTCCCATCTGAAAATTTGAAAATTCTTCAAAAATTCGTCGAAAATCTTGATGTCTCCAATCTCTTGTTTTGTACGTTTTTTCCACGTGTCTCGACCTCCAATGGATCCCTGCAAAGTTTGGTGAAGATCTGAGTATGTCGTTTTTGACCTTATCTGGAACATCCTTTCTGAAAATTTGAAAATTCTTAAAAAATTCGTCCAAAATCTTGATGTCTCCAATCTCTTGTTTTGTACGTTTTTTCCACGTGTCTTGACATCCAATGTATCCCTGCAAAGTTTGGTGAAGATCTGAGTATGTAGTTTTTGACCTTATCTGGAACCTCCCATCTGAAAATTTGAAAATTCTTAAAAAATTCGACCAATATCTTGATGTCTCCAATCTTTTGTTTTGTACGTTTTTTCCACGTGTCTTGACACATAATGTATCCATGCAAAGTTTGGTGAAGATCTGAGTATGTAGTTTTTGACCTTATATGGAACCTCCTATCTGAAAATTTGAAAATTCTTAAAAAATTCGTCCAAAATCTTGATGTCTCCAATCTCTTGTTTTGTACGTTTTTTCCACGTGTCTTGACATGCAAAGTATCCCTGCAACGTTTGGTGAAGATCTGAGTATGTAGTTTTTGACCTTATCTGGAACCTCCTATCTGAAAATTTGAAAATTCTTAAAAAATTCGTCCAATATCTTGATGTCACCAATCCTATGTTTTGTATGTTTTTTCCACGTGTCTTGACATCCAATGTATCCATGCAAAGTTTGGTGAAGATCTGAGTATGTCGTTTTTGACCTTATCTGGAACCTCCAATCTGAAAATTTGAAAATTCTTAAAAAATTCGTCTAAAATCTTGATGTCTCCGATCTCTTGTTTTGTACGTTTTTTCCACGTGTCTTGACATGCAAAGTATTCCTGCAAAGTTTGGTGAAGATCTGAGTATGTAGTTTTTGACCTCATCTGGAACCTCCTATCTGAAAATTTGAAAATTCTTAAAAAATTCGTCCAAAATTTTGATGTCTCCAATCTCTTGTTTTGTACGTTTTTTCCACGTGTCTTGACATCCAATGTATCCCTGCAATGTTTGGTGAAGATCTGAGTATGTAGTTTTTGACCTTATCTGGAACCTCCCATCTGAAAATTTGAAAATTCCTAAAAAATCCGTCCAAAATCTTGATGACCCCAATCTCTTGTTTTGTACGTTTTTTCCACGTGTCTTGACATCCAATGTATCCCTGCAAAGTTTGGTGAAGATCTGAGTATGTAGTTTTTGACCTTATCTGGAACCTCCTATCTGAAAATTTGAAAATTCTTAAAAAATTCGTCCAAAATCTTGATGTCTCCAATCTCTTGTTTTGTACGTTTTTTCCACGTGTCTTGATATCCAATGTATCCCTGCAAAGTTTGGTGAAGATCTGAGTATGTAGTTTTTGACCTTATATGGAACCTCCTATCTGAAAATTTGAAAATTCTTAAAAAATTCGTCCAAAATCTTGATGTCTCCAATCTCTTGTTTTGTACGTTTTTTCCACGTGTCTTGACATCCAATGTATCCCTGCAAAGTTTGGTGAAGATCTGAGTATGTAGTTTTTGACCTTATATTGAACCTCCCATCTGAAAATTTGAAAATTCTTAAAAAATTCGTCCAAAATCTTGATGTCTCCAATCTCTTGTTTTGTACGTTTTTTCCACGTGTCTTGATATCCAATGTATCCCTGCAAAGTTTGGTGAAGATCTGAGTATGTAGTTTTTGACCTTATATGGAACCTCCTATCTGAAAATTTGAAAATTCTTAAAAAATTCGTCCAAAATTTTGATGTCTCCAATCTCTTGTTTTGTACGTTTTTTCCACGTGTCTTGACATCCAATGTATTCCTGCAAAGTTTGGTGAAGATCTGAGTATGTAGTTTTTGACCTCATCTGGAACCTCCTATCTGAAAATTTGAAAATTCCTAAAAAATCCGTCCAAAATCTTGATGACCCCAATCTCTTGTTTTGTACGTTTTTTCCACGTGTCTTGACATCCAATGTATCCATGCAAAGTTTGGTGAAGATCTGAGTATGTCGTTTTTGACCTTATCTGGAACATCCTTTCTGAAAATTTGAAAATTCTTAAAAAATTCGTCCAAAATCTTGATGTCTCCAATCTCTTGTTTTGTACGTTTTTTCCACGTGTCTTGACACATAATGTATCCATGCAAAGTTTGGTGAAGATCTGAGTATGTAGTTTTTGACCTTATATGGAACCTCCTATCTGAAAATTTGAAAATTCTTAAAAAATTCGTCCAAAATCTTGATGACCCCAATCTCTTGTTTTGTACGTTTTTTCCACGTGTCTTGACACATAATGTATCCATGCAAAGTTTGGTGAAGATCTGAGTATGTAGTTTTTGACCTTATATGGAACCTCCTATCTGAAAATTTGAAAATTCTTAAAAAATTCGTCCAAAATCTTGATGTCTCCAATCTCTTGTTTTGTACGTTTTTTCCACGTGTCTTGACATCCAATGTATCCCTGCAAAGTTTGGTGAAGATCTGAGTATGTAGTTTTTGACCTTATCTGGAACCTCCCATCTGAAAATTTGAAAATTCCTAAAAAATCCGTGCAAAATCTTGATGACCCCAATCTCTTGTTTTGTACGTTTTTTCCACGTGTCTTGACATCCAATGTATCCATGCAAAGTTTGGTGAAGATCTGAGTATGTCGTTTTTGACCTTATCTGGAACATCCTTTCTGAAAATTTGAAAATTGTTAAAAAATTCGTCCAAAATTTTGATGTCTCCAATCTCTTGTTTTGTACGTTTTTTCCACGTGTCTTGACATCCAATGTATCCCTGCAAAGTTTGGTGAAGATCTGAGTATGTAGTTTTTGACCTTATCTGGAACCTCCCATCTGAAAATTTGAAAATTCTTAAAAAATTCGACCAAAATCTTGATGTCTCCAATCTTTTGTTTTGTACGTTTTTTCCACGTGTCTTGACACATAATGTATCCATGCAAAGTTTGGTGAAGATCTGAGTATGTAGTTTTTGACCTTATATGGAACCTCATATCTGAAAATTTGAAAATTCTTAAAAAATTCGTCCAAAATCTTGATGTCTCCAATCTCTTGTTTTGTACGTTTTTTCCACGTGTCTTGACATTTAAATGTATCCCTGCAAAGTTTGGTGAAGATCTGAGTATGTAGTTTTTGACCTTATCTGGAACCTGCCATCTGAAAATTTGAAAATTCCTAAAAAATCCGTGCAAAATCTTGATGACCCCAATCTCTTGTTTTGTACGTTTTTTCCACGTGTTTTGACATCCAATGTATTCCTGCAATGTTTGGTGAAGATCTGAGTATGTAGTTTTTGACCTTATATGGAACCTCCTATCTGAAAATTTGAAAATTCTTAAAAAATTCGACCAAAATCTTGATGTTCCGAATCCTATGTTTTGTATGTTTTTTCCACGTGTCTTGACATCCAATGTATCCATGCAAAGTTTGGTGAAGATCTGAGTATGTAGTTTTTGACCTTATATTGAACCTCCCATCTGAAAATTTGAAAATTCTTAAAAAATTCGTCCAAAATCTTGATGACCCCAATCTCTTGTTTTGTACTTTTTTTCCACGTGTCTTGACATCCAAAGTATCCCTGCAAAGTTTGGTGAAGATCTGAGTATGTAGTTTTTGACCTTATATGGAACCTCCTTTCTGAAAATTTGAGAATTCTTAAAAAATTCGTCCAAAATCTTGATGTCTCCAATCTCTTGTTTTGTACGTTTTTTCCACGTGTCTTGACATCCAATGTATCCATGCAAAGTTTGGTGAAGATCTGAGTATGTCGTTTTTGACCTTATCTGGAACCTCCCATCTGAAAATTTGAAAATTCTTAAAAAATTCGTCGAAAATCTTGATGTCTCCAATCTTTTGTTTTGTACGTTTTTTCCACGTGTCTTGACATGCAAAGTATCCCTGCAACGTTTGGTGAAGATCTGAGTATGTAGTTTTTGACCTTATCTGGAACCTCATATCTGAAAATTTGAAAATTCTTAAAAAATTCGTCGAAAATCTTGATGTCTCCAATCTCTTGTTTTGTACGTTTTTTCCACGTGTCTTGATATCCAATGTATCCCTGCAAAGTTTGGTGAAGATCTGAGTATGTCGTTTTTGACCTTATCTGGAACATCCTTTCTGAAAATTTGAAAATTGTTAAAAAATTCGTCCAAAATCTTGATGTCTCCAATCTCTTTTTTGTACGTTTTTTCCACGTGTCTTGACATCCAATGTATCCCTGCAAAGTTTGGTGAAGATCTGAGTATGTAGTTTTAACCTTATCTGGAACCTCCCATCTGAAAATTTGAAAATTCTTAAAAAATTCGACCAAAATCTTGATGTCTCCAATCTTTTGTTTTGTACGTTTTTTCCACGTGTCTTGACACATAATGTATCCATGCAAAGTTTGGTGAAGATCTGAGTATGTAGTTTTTGACTTTATATGGAACCTCCTATCTGAAAATTTGAAAATTCTTAAAAAATTCGTCCAAAATCTTGATGTCTCCAATCTCTTGTTTTGTACGTTTTTTCCACGTGTCTTGACATCCAATGTATCCCTGCAAAGTTTGGTGAAGATCTGAGTATGTAGTTTTTGACCTTATCTGGAACCTCCCATCTGAAAATTTGAAAATTCCTAAAAAATCCGTGCAAAATCTTGATGACCCCAATCTCTTGTTTTGTACGTTTTTTCCACGTGTCTTGACATCCAATGTATCCATGCAAAGTTTGGTGAAGATCTGAGTATGTCGTTTTTGACCTTATCTGGAACATCCTTTCTGAAAATTTGAAAATTGTTAAAAAATTCGTCCAAAATATTGATGTCTCCAATCTCTTTTTTGTACGTTTTTTCCACGTGTCTTGACATCCAATGTATCCCTGCAAAGTTTGGTGAAGATCTGAGTATGTAGTTTTTGACCTTATCTGGAACCTCCCATCTGAAAATTTGAAAATTCTTCAAAAATTCGTCGAAAATCTTGATGTCTCCAATCTCTTGTTTTGTACGTTTTTCCACGTGTCTCGACCTCCAATGGATCCCTGCAAAGTTTGGTGAAGATCTGAGTATGTCGTTTTTGACCTTATCTGGAACATCCTTTCTGAAAATTTGAAAATTCTTAAAAAATTCGTCCAAAATCTTGATGTCTCCAATCTCTTGTTTTGTACGTTTTTTCCACGTGTCTTGACATCCAATGTATCCCTGCAAAGTTTGGTGAAGATCTGAGTATGTAGTTTTTGACCTTATATGGAACCTCCCATCTGAAAATTTGAAAATTCTTAAAAAATTCGACCAATATCTTGATGTCTCCAATCTTTTGTTTTGTACGTTTTTTCCACGTGTCTTGACACATAATGTATCCATGCAAAGTTTGGTGAAGATCTGAGTATGTAGTTTTTGACCTTATATGGAACCTCCTATCTGAAAATTTGAAAATTCTTAAAAAATTCGTCCAAAATCTTGATGTCTCCAATCTCTTGTTTTGTACGTTTTTTCCACGTGTCTTGACATGCAAAGTATCCCTGCAACGTTTGGTGAAGATCTGAGTATGTAGTTTTTGACCTTATCTGGAACCTCCTATCTGAAAATTTGAAAATTCTTCAAAAATTCGTCGAAAATCTTGATGTCTCCAATCTCTTGTTTTGTACGTTTTTTCCACGTGTCTTGACATCCAATGTATCCCTGCAATGTTTGGTGGAGATCTGAGTATGTAGTTTTTGACCTTATCTGGGACCTCCTATCAGAAAATTTGAAAATTCTTCAAAAATTCGTCCAAAATCTTGATGTCTCCAATCTCTTGTTTTGTACGTTTTTTCCACGTGTCTCGACCTCCAATGTATCCCTGCAAAGTTTGGTGAAGATCTGAGTATGTCGTTTTTGACCTTATCTGGAACATCCTTTCTGAAAATTTGAAAATTCTTAAAAAATTCGTCGAAAATCTTGATGTCTCCAATCTCTTGTTTTGTACGTTTTTTCCACGTGTCTTGACATCCAATGTATCCCTGCAAAGTTTGGTGAAGATCTGAGTATGTAGTTTTTGACCTTATATGGAACCTCCTTTCTGAAAATTTGAAAATTCTCAAAAAATTCGTCCATAATCTTGATGTCTCCAATCTCTTGTTTTGTACGTTTTTTCCACGTGTCTTGACATCCAATGTATCCCTGCAAAGTTTGGTGAAGATCTGAGTATGTAGTTTTTGACCTTATCTGGAACCTCCTATCTGAAAATTTGAAAATTCTTAAAAAATTCGTCCAAAATCTTGATGTCTCCAATCTCTTGTTTTGTACGTTTTTTCCACGTGTCTTGATATCCAATGTATCCCTGCAAAGTTTGGTGAAGATCTGAGTATGTAGTTTTTGACCTTATATGGAACCTCCTATCTGAAAATTTGAAAATTCTTAAAAAATTCGTCCAAAATCTTGATGTCTCCAATCTCTTGTTTTGTACGTTTTTTCCACGTGTCATGACATCCAATGTATCCCTGCAAAGTTTGGTGAAGATCTGAGTATGTAGTTTTTGACCTTATATTGAACCTCCCATCTGAAAATTTGAAAATTCTTAAAAAATTCGTCCAAAATCTTGATGTCTCCAATCTCTTGTTTTGTACGTTTTTTCCACGTGTCTTGATATCCAATGTATCCCTGCAAAGTTTGGTGAAGATCTGAGTATGTAGTTTTTGACCTTATATGGAACCTCCTATCTGAAAATTTGAAAAATCTTAAAAAATTCGTCCAAAATTTTGATGTCTCCAATCTCTTGTTTTGTACGTTTTTTCCACGTGTCTTGACATCCAATGTATCCCTGCAATGTTTGGTGAAGATCTGAGTATGTAGTTTTTGACCTTATCTGGAACCTCCCATCTGAAAATTTGAAAATTCCTAAAAAATCCGTCCAAAATCTTGATGACCCCAATCTCTTGTTTTGTACGTTTTTTCCACGTGTCTTGACATCCAATGTATCCATGCAAAGTTTGGTGAAGATCTGAGTATGTCGTTTTTGACTTTATCTGGAACATCCTTTCTGAAAATTTGAAAATTGTTAAAAAAATCGTCCAAAATCTTGATGTCTCCAATCTCTTGTTTTGTACGTTTTTTCCACGTGTCTTGACACATAATGTATCCATGCAAAGTTTGGTGAAGATCTGAGTATGTAGTTTTTGACCTTATATGGAACCTCCTATCTGAAAATTTGAAAATTCTTAAAAAATTCGTCCAAAATCTTGATGACCCCAATCTCTTGTTTTGTACGTTTTTTCCACGTGTCTTGACACATAATGTATCCATGCAAAGTTTGGTGAAGATCTGAGTATGTAGTTTTTGACCTTATATGGAACCTCCTATCTGAAAATTTGAAAATTCTTAAAAAATTCGTCCAAAATCTTGATGTCTCCAATCTCTTGTTTTGTACGTTTTTTCCACGTGTCTTGACATCCAATGTATCCCTGCAAAGTTTGGTGAAGATCTGAGTATGTAGTTTTTGACCTTATCTGGAACCTCCCATCTGAAAATTTGAAAATTCCTAAAAAATCCGTGCAAAATCTTGATGACCCCAATCTCTTGTTTTGTACGTTTTTTCCACGTGTCTTGACATCCAATGTATCCATGCAAAGTTTGGTGAAGATCTGAGTATGTCGTTTTTGACCTTATCTGGAACATCCTTTCTGAAAATTTGAAAATTGTTAAAAAATTCGTCCAAAATTTTGATGTCTCCAATCTCTTGTTTTGTACGTTTTTTCCACGTGTCTTGACATCCAATGTATTCCTGCAATGTTTGGTGAAGATCTGAGTATGTAGTTTTTGACCTTATATGGAACCTCCTATCTGAAAATTTGAAAATTCTTAAAAAATTCGACCAAAATCTTGATGTTCCGAATCCTATGTTTTGTATGTTTTTTCCACGTGTCTTGACATCCAATGTATCCATGCAAAGTTTGGTGAAGATCTGAGTATGTAGTTTTTGACCTTATATTGAACCTGCCATCTGAAAATTTGAAAATTGTTAAAAAATTCGTCCAAAATCTTGATGTCTCCAATCTCTTTTTTGTACGTTTTTTCCACGTGTCTTGACATCCAATGTATCCCTGCAAAGTTTGGTGAAGATCTGAGTATGTAGTTTTTGACCTTATCTGGAACCTCCCATCTGAAAATTTGAAAATTCTTAAAAAATTCGACCAAAATCTTGATGTCTCCAATCTTTTGTTTTGTACGTTTTTTCCACGTGTCTTGACACATAATGTATCCATGCAAAGTTTGGTGAAGATCTGAGTATGTAGTTTTTGACCTTATATGGAACCTCCTATCTGAAAATTTGAAAATTCTTAAAAAATTCGTCCAAAATCTTGATGTCTCCAATCTCTTGTTTTGTACGTTTTTTCCACGTGTCTTGACATCCAATGTATCCCTGCAAAGTTTGGTGAAGATCTGAGTATGTAGTTTTTGACCTTATCTGGAACCTCCCATCTGAAAATTTGAAAATTCCTAAAAAATCCGTGCAAAATCTTGATGACCCCAATCTCTTGTTTTGTACGTTTTTTCCACGTGTCTTGACATCCAATGTATTCCTGCAATGTTTGGTGAAGATCTGAGTATGTAGTTTTTGACCTTATATGGAACCTCCTATCTGAAAATTTGAAAATTCTTAAAAAATTCGACCAAAATCTTGATGTTCCGAATCCTATGTTTTGTATGTTTTTTCCACGTGTCTTGACATCCAATGTATCCATGCAAAGTTTGGTGAAGATCTGAGTATGTAGTTTTTGACCTTATATTGAACCTCCCATCTGAAAATTTGAAAATTCTTAAAAAATTCGTCCAAAATCTTGATGACCCCAATCTCTTGTTTTGTACGTTTTTTCCACGTGTCTTGACATCCAAAGTATCCCTGCAAAGTTTGGTGAAGATCTGAGTATGTAGTTTTTGACCTTATCTGGAACCTCCTATCTGAAAATTTGAAAATTCTTAAAAAATTCGTCGAAAATCTTGATGTCTCCAATCTCTTGTTTTGTACGTTTTTTCCACGTGTCTTGATATCCAATGTATCCCTGCAAAGTTTGGTGAAGATCTGAGTATGTCGTTTTTGACCTTATCTGGAACATCCTTTCTGAAAATTTGAAAATTGTTAAAAAATTCGTCCAAAATCTTGATGTCTCCAATCTCTTTTTTGTACGTTTTTTCCACGTGTCTTGACATCCAATGTATCCCTGCAAAGTTTGGTGAAGATCTGAGTATGTAGTTTTTGACCTTATCTGGAACCTCCCATCTGAAAATTTGAAAATTCTTAAAAAATTCGACCAAAATCTTGATGTCTCCAATCTTTTGTTTTGTACGTTTTTTCCACGTGTCTTGACACATAATGTATCCATGCAAAGTTTGGTGAAGATCTGAGTATGTAGTTTTTGACCTTATATGGAACCTCCTATCTGAAAATTTGAAAATTCTTAAAAAATTCGTCCAAAATCTTGATGTCTCCAATCTTTTGTTTTGTACGTTTTTTCCACGTGTCTTGACACATAATGTATCCATGCAAAGTTTGGTGAAGATCTGAGTATGTAGTTTTTGACTTTATATGGAACCTCCTATCTGAAAATTTGAAAATTCTTAAAAAATTCGTCCAAAATCTTGATGTCTCCAATCTCTTGTTTTGTACGTTTTTTCCACGTGTCTTGACATCCAATGTATCCCTGCAAAGTTTGGTGAAGATCTGAGTATGTAGTTTTTGACCTTATCTGGAACCTCCCATCTGAAAATTTGAAAATTCCTAAAAAATCCGTGCAAAATCTTGATGACCCCAATCTCTTGTTTTGTACGTTTTTTCCACGTGTCTTGACATCCAATGTATCCATGCAAAGTTTGGTGAAGATCTGAGTATGTCGTTTTTGACCTTATCTGGAACATCCTTTCTGAAAATTTGAAAATTGTTAAAAAATTCGTCCAAAATCTTGATGTCTCCAATCTCTTTTTTGTACGTTTTTTCCACGTGTCTTGACATCCAATGTATCCCTGCAAAGTTTGGTGAAGATCTGAGTATGTAGTTTTTGACCTTATCTGGAACCTCCCATCTGAAAATTTGAAAATTCTTCAAAAATTCGTCGAAAATCTTGATGTCTCCAATCTCTTGTTTTGTACGTTTTTTCCACGTGTCTTGACATCCAATGTATCCCTGCAAAGTTTGGTGAAGATCTGAGTATGTAGTTTTTGATCTTATCTGGAACCTCCCATCTGAAAATTTGAAAATTCTTAAAAAATTCGACCAATATCTTGATGTCTCCAATCTTTTGTTTTGTACGTTTTTTCCACGTGTCTTGACACATAATGTATCCATGCAAAGTTTGGTGAAGATCTGAGTATGTAGTTTTTGACCTTATATGGAACCTCCTATCTGAAAATTTGAAAATTCTTAAAAAATTCGTCCAAAATCTTGATGTCTCCAATCTCTTGTTTTGTACGTTTTTTCCACGTGTCTTGACATGCAAAGTATCCCTGCAACGTTTGGTGAAGATCTGAGTATGTAGTTTTTGACCTTATCTGGAACCTCCTATCTGAAAATTTGAAAATTCTTCAAAAATTCGTCGAAAATCTTGATGTCTCCAATCTCTTGTTTTGTACGTTTTTTCCACGTGTCTTGACATCCAATGTATCCCTGCAATGTTTGGTGGAGATCTGAGTATGTAGTTTTTGACCTTATATGGAACCTCCTATCTGAAAATTTGAAAATTCTTAAAAAATTCGTCCAAAATCTTGATGTCACCAATCCTATGTTTTGTATGTTTTTTCCACGTGTCTTGACATCCAATGTATCCATGCAAAGTTTGGTGAAGATCTGAGTATGTCGTTTTTGACCTTATCTGGAACCTCCCATCTGAAAATTTGAAAATTCTTAAAAAATTCGTCGAAAATCTTGATGTCTCCGATCTCTTGTTTTGTACGTTTTTTCCACGTGTCTTGACATGCAAAGTATTCCTGCAAAGTTTGGTGAAGATCTGAGTATGTAGTTTTTGACCTCATCTGGAACCTCCTATCTGAAAATTTGAAAATTCTTAAAAAATTCGTCCAAAATTTTGATGTCTCCAATCTCTTGTTTTGTACGTTTTTTCCACGTGTCTTGACATCCAATGTATCCCTGCAATGTTTGGTGAAGATCTGAGTATGTAGTTTTTGACCTTATCTGGAACCTCCCATCTGAAAATTTGAAAATTCCTAAAAAATCCGTCCAAAATCTTGATGACCCCAATCTCTTGTTTTGTACGTTTTTTCCACGTGTCTTGATATCCAATGTATCCCTGCAAAGTTTGGTGAAGATCTGAGTATGTAGTTTTTGACCTTATATGGAACCTCCTATCTGAAAATTTGAAAATTCTTAAAAAATTCGTCCAAAATCTTGATGTCTCCAATCTCTTGTTTTGTACGTTTTTTCCACGTGTCTTGACATCCAATGTATCCCTGCAAAGTTTGGTGAAGATCTGAGTATGTAGTTTTTGACCTTATATTGAACCTCCCATCTGAAAATTTGAAAATTCTTAAAAAATTCGTCCAAAATCTTGATGTCTCCAATCTCTTGTTTTGTACTTTTTTTCCACGTGTCTTGATATCCAATGTATCCCTGCAAAGTTTGGTGAAGATCTGAGTATGTAGTTTTTGACCTTATATGGAACCTCCTATCTGAAAATTTGAAAATTCTTAAAAAATTCGTCCAAAATTTTGATGTCTCCAATCTCTTGTTTTGTACGTTTTTTCCACGTGTCTTGACATCCAATGTATTCCTGCAAAGTTTGGTGAAGATCTGAGTATGTAGTTTTTGACCTCATCTGGAACCTCCTATCTGAAAATTTGAAAATTCCTAAAAAATCCGTCCAAAATCTTGATGACCCCAATCTCTTGTTTTGTACGTTTTTTCCACGTGTCTTGACATCCAATGTATCCATGCAAAGTTTGGTGAAGATCTGAGTATGTCGTTTTTGACCTTATCTGGAACATCCTTTCTGAAAATTTGAAAATTCTTAAAAAATTCGTCCAAAATCTTGATGTCTCCAATCTCTTGTTTTGTACGTTTTTTCCACGTGTCTTGACACATAATGTATCCATGCAAAGTTTGGTGAAGATCTGAGTATGTAGTTTTTGACCTTATATGGAACCTCCTATCTGAAAATTTGAAAATTCTTAAAAAATTCGTCCAAAATCTTGATGACCCCAATCTCTTGTTTTGTACGTTTTTTCCACGTGTCTTGACACATAATGTATCCATGCAAAGTTTGGTGAATATCTGAGTATGTAGTTTTTGACCTTATATGGAACCTCCTATCTGAAAATTTGAAAATTCTTAAAAAATTCGTCCAAAATCTTGATGTCTCCAATCTCTTGTTTTGTATGTTTTTTCCACGTGTCTTGACATCCAATGTATCCCTGCAAAGTTTGGTGAAGATCTGATTATGTAGTTTTTGACCTTATCTGGAACCTCCCATCTGAAAATTTGAAAATTCCTAAAAAATCCGTGCAAAATCTTGATGACCCCAATCTCTTGTTTTGTACGTTTTTTCCACGTGTCTTGACATCCAATGTATCCATGCAAAGTTTGGTGAAGATCTGAGTATGTCGTTTTTGACCTTATCTGGAACATCCTTTCTGAAAATTTGAAAATTGTTAAAAAATTCGTCCAAAATTTTGATGTCTCCAATCTCTTGTTTTGTACGTTTTTTCCACGTGTCTTGACATCCAATGTATTCCTGCAATGTTTGGTGAAGATCTGAATATGTAGTTTTTGACCTTATATGGAAACTCCTATCTGAAAATTTGAAAATTCTTAAAAAATTCGACCAAAATCTTGATGTTCCGAATCCTATGTTTTGTATGTTTTTTCCACGTGTCTTGACATCCAATGTATCCATGCAAAGTTTGGTGAAGATCTGAGTATGTAGTTTTTGACCTTATATTGAACCTCCCATCTGAAAATTTGAAAATTCTTCAAAAATTCGTCCAAAATCTTGATGTCTCCAATCTCTTTTTTGTACGTTTTTTCCACGTGTCTTGACATCCAATGTATCCCTGCAAAGTTTGGTGAAGATCTGAGTATGTAGTTTTTGACCTTATCTGGAACCTCCCATCTGAAAATTTGAAAATTCTTAAAAAATTCGTCCAAAATTTTGATGTCTCCAATCTCTTGTTTTGTACGTTTTTTCCACGTGTCTTGACATCCAATGTATCCCTGCAATGTTTGGTGAAGATCTGAGTATGTAGTTTTTGACCTTATCTGGAACCTCCCATCTGAAAATTTGAAAATTCCTAAAAAATCCGTCCAAAATCTTGATGACCCCAATCTCTTGTTTTGTACGTTTTTTCCACGTGTCTTGACATCCAATGTATCCATGCAAAGTTTGGTGAAGATCTGAGTATGTCGTTTTTGACTTTATCTGGAACATCCTTTCTGAAAATTTGAAAATTGTTAAAAAATTCGTCCAAAATCTTGATGTCTCCAATCTCTTGTTTTGTACGTTTTTTCCACGTGTCTTGACACATAATGTATCCATGCAAAGTTTGGTGAAGATCTGAGTATGTAGTTTTTGACCTTATATGGAACCTCCTATCTGAAAATTTGAAAATTCTTAAAAAATTCGTCCAAAATCTTGATGACCCCAATCTCTTGTTTTGTACGTTTTTTCCACGTGTCTTGACACATAATGTATCCATGCAAAGTTTGGTGAAGATCTGAGTATGTAGTTTTTGACCTTATATGGAACCTCCTATCTGAAAATTTGAAAATTCTTAAAAAATTCGTCCAAAATCTTGATGTCTCCAATCTCTTGTTTTGTACGTTTTTTCCACGTGTCTTGACATCCAATGTATCCCTGCAAAGTTTGGTGAAGATCTGAGTATGTAGTTTTTGACCTTATCTGGAACCTCCCATCTGAAAATTTGAAAATTCCTAAAAAATCCGTGCAAAATCTTGATGACCCCAATCTCTTGTTTTGTACGTTTTTTCCACGTGTCTTGACATCCAATGTATCCATGCAAAGTTTGGTGAAGATCTGAGTATGTCGTTTTTGACCTTATCTGGAACATCCTTTCTGAAAATTTGAAAATTGTTAAAAAATTCGTCCAAAATTTTGATGTCTCCAATCTCTTGTTTTGTACGTTTTTTCCACGTGTCTTGACATCCAATGTATTCCTGCAATGTTTGGTGAAGATCTGAGTATGTAGTTTTTGACCTTATATGGAACCTCCTATCTGAAAATTTGAAAATTCTTAAAAAATTCGACCAAAATCTTGATGTTCCGAATCCTATGTTTTGTATGTTTTTTCCACGTGTCTTGACATCCAATGTATCCATGCAAAGTTTGGTGAAGATCTGAGTATGTAGTTTTTGACCTTATATTGAACCTGCCATCTGAAAATTTGAAAATTGTTAAAAAATTCGTCCAAAATCTTGATGTCTCCAATCTCTTTTTTGTACGTTTTTTCCACGTGTCTTGACATCCAATGTATCCCTGCAAAGTTTGGTGAAGATCTGAGTATGTAGTTTTTGACCTTATCTGGAACCTCCCATCTGAAAATTTGAAAATTCTTAAAAAATTCGACCAAAATCTTGATGTCTCCAATCTTTTGTTTTGTACGTTTTTTCCACGTGTCTTGACACATAATGTATCCATGCAAAGTTTGGTGAAGATCTGAGTATGTAGTTTTTGACCTTATATGGAACCTCCTATCTGAAAATTTGAAAATTCTTAAAAAATTCGTCCAAAATCTTGATGTCTCCAATCTCTTGTTTTGTACGTTTTTTCCACGTGTCTTGACATCCAATGTATCCCTGCAAAGTTTGGTGAAGATCTGAGTATGTAGTTTTTGACCTTATCTGGAACCTCCCATCTGAAAATTTGAAAATTCCTAAAAAATCCGTGCAAAATCTTGATGACCCCAATCTCTTGTTTTGTACGTTTTTTCCACGTGTCTTGACATCCAATGTATTCCTGCAATGTTTGGTGAAGATCTGAGTATGTAGTTTTTGACCTTATATGGAACCTCCTATCTGAAAATTTGAAAATTCTTAAAAAATTCGACCAAAATCTTGATGTTCCGAATCCTATGTTTTGTATGTTTTTTCCACGTGTCTTGACATCCAATGTATCCATGCAAAGTTTGGTGAAGATCTGAGTATGTAGTTTTTGACCTTATATTGAACCTCCCATCTGAAAATTTGAAAATTCTTAAAAAATTCGTCCAAAATCTTGATGACCCCAATCTCTTGTTTTGTACGTTTTTTCCACGTGTCTTGACATCCAAAGTATCCCTGCAAAGTTTGGTGAAGATCTGAGTATGTAGTTTTTGACCTTATATGGAACCTCCTTTCTGAAAATTTGAGAATTCTTAAAAAATTCGTCCAAAATCTTGATGTCTCCAATCTCTTGTTTTGTACGTTTTTTCCACGTGTCTTGACATCCAATGTATCCATGCAAAGTTTGGTGAAGATCTGAGTATGTCGTTTTTGACCTTATCTGGAACCTCCCATCTGAAAATTTGAAAATTCTTAAAAAATTCGTCGAAAATCTTGATGTCTCCAATCTTTTGTTTTGTACGTTTTTTCCACGTGTCTTGACATGCAAAGTATCCCTGCAACGTTTGGTGAAGATCTGAGTATGTAGTTTTTGACCTTATCTGGAACCTCCTATCTGAAAATTTGAAAATTCTTAAAAAATTCGTCGAAAATCTTGATGTCTCCAATCTCTTGTTTTGTACGTTTTTTCCACGTGTCTTGATATCCAATGTATCCCTGCAAAGTTTGGTGAAGATCTGAGTATGTCGTTTTTGACCTTATCTGGAACATCCTTTCTGAAAATTTGAAAATTGTTAAAAAATTCGTCCAAAATCTTGATGTCTCCAATCTCTTTTTTGTACGTTTTTTCCACGTGTGTTGACATCCAATGTATCCCTGCAAAGTTTGGTGAAGATCTGAGTATGTAGTTTTTGACCTTATCTGGAACCTCCCATCTGAAAATTTGAAAATTCTTAAAAAATTCGACCAAAATCTTGATGTCTCCAATCTTTTGTTTTGTACGTTTTTTCCACGTGTCTTGACACATAATGTATCCATGCAAAGTTTGGTGAAGATCTGAGTATGTAGTTTTTGACCTTATATGGAACCTCCTATCTGAAAATTTGAAAATTCTTAAAAAATTCGTCCAAAATCTTGATGTCTCCAATCTCTTGTTTTGTACGTTTTTTCCACGTGTCTTGACATCCAATGTATCCCTGCAAAGTTTGGTGAAGATCTGAGTATGTAGTTTTTGACCTTATCTGGAACCTCCCATCTGAAAATTTGAAAATTCCTAAAAAATCCGTGCAAAATCTTGATGACCCCAATCTCTTGTTTTGTACGTTTTTTCCACGTGTCTTGACATCCAATGTATCCATGCAAAGTTTGGTGAAGATCTGAGTATGTCGTTTTTGACCTTATCTGGAACATCCTTTCTGAAAATTTGAAAATTGTTAAAAAATTCGTCCAAAATCTTGATGTCTCCAATCTCTTTTTTGTACGTTTTTTCCACGTGTCTTGACATCCAATGTATCCCTGCAAAGTTTGGTGAAGATCTGAGTATGTAGTTTTTGACCTTATCTGGAACCTCCCATCTGAAAATTTGAAAATTCTTCAAAAATTCGTCGAAAATCTTGATGTCTCCAATCTCTTGTTTTGTACGTTTTTTCCACGTGTCTTGACATCCAATGTATCCCTGCAAAGTTTGGTGAAGATCTGAGTATGTAGTTTTTGACCTTATCTGGAACCTCCCATCTGAAAATTTGAAAATTCTTAAAAAATTCGACCAATATCTTGATGTCTCCAATCTTTTGTTTTGTACGTTTTTTCCACGTGTCTTGACACATAATGTATCCATGCAAAGTTTGGTGAAGATCTGAGTATGTAGTTTTTGACCTTATATGGAACCTCCTATCTGAAAATTTGAAAATTCTTAAAAAATTCGTCCAAAATCTTGATGTCTCCAATCTCTTGTTTTGTACGTTTTTTCCACGTGTCTTGACATGCAAAGTATCCCTGCAACGTTTGGTGAAGATCTGAGTATGTAGTTTTTGACCTTATCTGGAACCTCCTATCTGAAAATTTGAAAATTCTTCAAAAATTCGTCGAAAATCTTGATGTCTCCAATCTCTTGTTTTGTACGTTTTTTCCACGTGTCTTGACATCCAATGTATCCCTGCAATGTTTGGTGGAGATCTGAGTATGTAGTTTTTGACCTTATATGGAACCTCCTATCTGAAAATTTGAAAATTCTTAAAAAATTCGTCCAAAATCTTGATGTCACCAATCCTATGTTTTGTATGTTTTTTCCACGTGTCTTGACATCCAATGTATCCATGCAAAGTTTGGTGAAGATCTGAGTATGTCGTTTTTGACCTTATCTGGAACCTCCCATCTGAAAATTTGAAAATTCTTAAAAAATTCGTCGAAAATCTTGATGTCTCCGATCTCTTGTTTTGTACGTTTTTTCCACGTGTCTTGACATGCAAAGTATTCCTGCAAAGTTTGGTGAAGATCTGAGTATGTAGTTTTTGACCTCATCTGGAACCTCCTATCTGAAAATTTGAAAATTCTTAAAAAATTCGTCCAAAATTTTGATGTCTCCAATCTCTTGTTTTGTACGTTTTTTCCACGTGTCTTGACATCCAATGTATCCCTGCAATGTTTGGTGAAGATCTGAGTATGTAGTTTTTGACCTTATCTGGAACCTCCCATCTGAAAATTTGAAAATTCCTAAAAAATCCGTCCAAAATCTTGATGACCCCAATCTCTTGTTTTGTACGTTTTTTCCACGTGTCTTGATATCCAATGTATCCCTGCAAAGTTTGGTGAAGATCTGAGTATGTAGTTTTTGACCTTATATGGAACCTCCTATCTGAAAATTTGAAAATTCTTAAAAAATTCGTCCAAAATCTTGATGTCTCCAATCTCTTGTTTTGTACGTTTTTTCCACGTGTCTTGACATCCAATGTATCCCTGCAAAGTTTGGTGAAGATCTGAGTATGTAGTTTTTGACCTTATATTGAACCTCCCATCTGAAAATTTGAAAATTCTTAAAAAATTCGTCCAAAATCTTGATGTCTCCAATCTCTTGTTTTGTACGTTTTTTCCACGTGTCTTGATATCCAATGTATCCCTGCAAAGTTTGGTGAAGATCTGAGTATGTAGTTTTTGACCTTATATGGAACCTCCTATCTGAAAATTTGAAAATTCTTAAAAAATTCGTCCAAAATTTTGATGTCTCCAATCTCTTGTTTTGTACGTTTTTTCCACGTGTCTTGACATCCAATGTATTCCTGCAAAGTTTGGTGAAGATCTGAGTATGTAGTTTTTGACCTCATCTGGAACCTCCTATCTGAAAATTTGAAAATTCCTAAAAAATCCGTCCAAAATCTTGATGACCCCAATCTCTTGTTTTGTACGTTTTTTCCACGTGTCTTGACATCCAATGTATCCATGCAAAGTTTGGTGAAGATCTGAGTATGTCGTTTTTGACCTTATCTGGAACATCCTTTCTGAAAATTTGAAAATTCTTAAAAAATTCGTCCAAAATCTTGATGTCTCCAATCTCTTGTTTTGTACGTTTTTTCCACGTGTCTTGACACATAATGTATCCATGCAAAGTTTGGTGAAGATCTGAGTATGTAGTTTTTGACCTTATATGGAACCTGCTATCTGAAAATTTGAAAATTCTTAAAAAATTCGTCCAAAATCTTGATGACCCCAATCTCTTGTTTTGTACGTTTTTTCCACGTGTCTTGACACATAATGTATCCATGCAAAGTTTGGTGAATATCTGAGTATGTAGTTTTTGACCTTATATGGAACCTCCTATCTGAAAATTTGAAAATTCTTAAAAAATTCGTCCAAAATCTTGATGTCTCCAATCTCTTGTTTTGTATGTTTTTTCCACGTGTCTTGACATCCAATGTATCCCTGCAAAGTTTGGTGAAGATCTGAGTATGTAGTTTTTGACCTTATCTGGAACCTCCCATCTGAAAATTTGAAAATTCCTAAAAAATCCGTGCAAAACCTTGATGACCCCAATCTCTTGTTTTGTACGTTTTTTCCACGTGTCTTGACATCCAATGTATCCATGCAAAGTTTGGTGAAGATCTGAGTATGTCGTTTTTGACCTTATCTGGAACATCCTTTCTGAAAATTTGAAAATTGTTAAAAAATTCGTCCAAAATTTTGATGTCTCCAATCTCTTGTTTTGTACGTTTTTTCCACGTGTCTTGACATCCAATGTATTCCTGCAATGTTTGGTGAAGATCTGAATATGTAGTTTTTGACCTTATATGGAACCTCCTATCTGAAAATTTGAAAATTCTTAAAAAATTCGACCAAAATCTTGATGTTCCGAATCCTATGTTTTGTATGTTTTTTCCACGTGTCTTGACATCCAATGTATCCATGCAAAGTTTGGTGAAGATCTGAGTATGTAGTTTTTGACCTTATATTGAACCTCCCATCTGAAAATTTGAAAATTCTTCAAAAATTCGTCCAAAATCTTGATGTCTCCAATCTCTTTTTTGTACGTTTTTTCCACGTGTCTTGACATCCAATGTATCCCTGCAAAGTTTGGTGAAGATCTGAGTATGTAGTTTTTGACCTTATCTGGAACCTCCCATCTGAAAATTTGAAAATTCTTAAAAAATTCGACCAAAATCTTGATGTCTCCAATCTTTTGTTTTGTACGTTTTTTCCACGTGTCTTGACACATAATGTATCCATGCAAAGTTTGGTGAAGATCTGAGTATGTAGTTTTTGACCTTATATGGAACCTCCTATCTGAAAATTTGAAAATTCTTAAAAAATTCGTCCAAAATCTTGATGTCTCCAATCTCTTGTTTTGTACGTTTTTTCCACGTGTCTTGACATCCAATGTATCCCTGCAAAGTTTGGTGAAGATCTGAGTATGTAGTTTTTGACCTTATCTGGAACCTCCCATCTGAAAATTTGAAAATTCTTAAAAAATTCGTCCAAAATCTTGATGACCCCAATCTCTTGTTTTGTACGTTTTTTCCACGTGTCTTGACATCCAAAGTATCCCTGCAATGTTTGGTGAAGATCTGAGTATGTAGTTTTTGACCTTATCTGGAACCTCCCATCTGAAAATTTGAAAATTCCTAAAAAATCCGTCCAAAATCTTGATGACCCCAATCTCTTGTTTTGTACGTTTTTTCCACGTGTCTTGATATCCAATATATCCCTGCAAAGTTTGGTGAAGATCTGAGTATGTAGTTTTTGACCTTATATGGAACCTCCTATCTGAAAATTTGAAAATTCTTAAAAAATTCGTCCAAAATCTTCATGTCTCCAATCTCTTGTTTTGTACGTTTTTTCCACGTGTCTTGACATCCAATGTATCCCTGCAAAGTTTGGTGAAGATCTGAGTATGTAGTTTTTGACCTTATATTGAACCTCCCATCTGAAAATTTGAAAATTCTTAAAAAATTCGTCCAAAATCTTGATGTCTCCAATCTCTTGTTTTGTACGTTTTTTCCACGTGTCTTGATATCCAATGTATCCCTGCAAAGTTTGGTGAAGATCTGAGTATGTAGTTTTTGACCTTATATGGAACCTCCTATCTGAAAATTTGAAAATTCTTAAAAAATTCGTCCAAAATTTTGATGTCTCCAATCCCTTGTTTTGTACGTTTTTTCCACGTGTCTTGACATCCAATGTATTCCTGCAAAGTTTGGTGAAGATCTGAGTATGTAGTTTTTGACCTCATCTGGAACCTCCTATCTGAAAATTTGAAAATTCCTAAAAAATCCGTCCAAAATCTTGATGACCCCAATCTCTTGTTTTGTACGTTTTTTCCACGTGTCTTGACATCCAATGTATCCATGCAAAGTTTGGTGAAGATCTGAGTATGTCGTTTTTGACCTTATCTGGAACATCCTTTCTGAAAATTTGAAAATTCTTAAAAAATTCGTCCAAAATCTTGATGTCTCCAATCTCTTGTTTTGTACGTTTTTTCCACGTGTCTTGACACATAATGTATCCATGCAAAGTTTGGTGAAGATCTGAGTATGTAGTTTTTGACCTTATATGGAACCTCCTATCTGAAAATTTGAAAATTCTTAAAAAATTCGTCCAAAATCTTGATGACCCCAATCTCTTGTTTTGTACGTTTTTTCCACGTGTCTTGACACATAATGTATCCATGCAAAGTTTGGTGAATATCTGAGTATGTAGTTTTTGACCTTATATGGAACCTCCTATCTGAAAATTTGAAAATTCTTAAAAAATTCGTCCAAAATCTTGATGTCTCCAATCTCTTGTTTTGTATGTTTTTTCCACGTGTCTTGACATCCAATGTATCCCTGCAAAGTTTGGTGAAGATCTGAGTATGTAGTTTTTGACCTTATCTGGAACCTCCCATCTGAAAATTTGAAAATTCCTAAAAAATCCGTGCAAAACCTTGATGACCCCAATCTCTTGTTTTGTACGTTTTTTCCACGTGTCTTGACATCCAATGTATCCATGCAAAGTTTGGTGAAGATCTGAGTATGTCGTTTTTGACCTTATCTGGAACATCCTTTCTGAAAATTTGAAAATTGTTAAAAAATTCGTCCAAAATTTTGATGTCTCCAATCTCTTGTTTTGTACGTTTTTTCCACGTGTCTTGACATCCAATGTATTCCTGCAATGTTCGGTGAAGATCTGAATATGTAGTTTTTGACCTTATATGGAACCTCCTATCTGAAAATTTGAAAATTCTTAAAAA
The DNA here is from genome assembly GCF_977018435.1 of Lepisma saccharinum. Classification (NCBI taxonomy): domain Eukaryota; kingdom Metazoa; phylum Arthropoda; class Insecta; order Zygentoma; family Lepismatidae; genus Lepisma; species Lepisma saccharinum. The sequence goes on along the minus strand of NW_028143112.1, from coordinate 128,887 downwards.
ATTCGACCAAAATCTTGATGTTCCGAATCCTATGTTTTGTATGTTTTTTCCACGTGTCTTGACATCCAATGTATCCATGCAAAGTTTGGTGAAGATCTGAGTATGTAGTTTTTGACCTTATATTGAACCTCCCATCTGAAAATTTGAAAATTCTTCAAAAATTCGTCCAAAATCTTGATGTCTCCAATCTCTTTTTTGTACGTTTTTTCCACGTGTCTTGACATCCAATGTATCCCTGCAAAGTTTGGTGAAGATCTGAGTATGTAGTTTTTGACCTTATCTGGAACCTCCCATCTGAAAATTTGAAAATTCTTAAAAAATTCGACCAAAATCTTGATGTCTCCAATCTTTTGTTTTGTACGTTTTTTCCACGTGTCTTGACACATAATGTATCCATGCAAAGTTTGGTGAAGATCTGAGTATGTAGTTTTTGACCTTATATGGAACCTCCTATCTGAAAATTTGAAAATTCTTAAAAAATTCGTCCAAAATCTTGATGTCTCCAATCTCTTGTTTTGTACGTTTTTTCCACGTGTCTTGACATCCAATGTATCCCTGCAAAGTTTGGTGAAGATCTGAGTATGTAGTTTTTGACCTTATCTGGAACCTCCCATCTGAAAATTTGAAAATTCTTAAAAAATTCGTCGAAAATCTTGATGTCTCCAATCTCTTGTTTTGTACGTTTTTTCCACGTGTCTTGATATCCAATGTATCCCTGCAAAGTTTGGTGAAGATCTGAGTATGTCGTTTTTGACCTTATCTGGAACATCCTTTCTGAAAATTTGAAAATTGTTAAAAAATTCGTCCAAAATCTTGATGTCTCCAATCTCTTTTTTGTACGTTTTTTCCACGTGTCTTGACATCCAATGTATCCCTGCAAAGTTTGGTGAAGATCTGAGTATGTAGTTTTTGACCTTATCTGGAACCTCCCATCTGAAAATTTGAAAATTCTTAAAAAATTCGACCAAAATCTTGATGTCTCCAATCTTTTGTTTTGTACGTTTTTTCCACGTGTCTTGACACATAATGTATCCATGCAAAGTTTGGTGAAGATCTGAGTATGTAGTTTTTGACCTTATATGGAACCTCCTATCTGAAAATTTGAAAATTCTTAAAAAATTCGTCCAAAATCTTGATGTCTCCAATCTCTTGTTTTGTACGTTTTTTCCACGTGTCTTGACATCCAATGTATCCCTGCAAAGTTTGGTGAAGATCTGAGTATGTAGTTTTTGACCTTATCTGGAACCTCCCATCTGAAAATTTGAAAATTCCTAAAAAATCCGTGCAAAATCTTGATGACCCCAATCTCTTGTTTTGTACGTTTTTTCCACGTGTCTTGACATCCAATGTATCCATGCAAAGTTTGGTGAAGATCTGAGTATGTCGTTTTTGACCTTATCTGGAACATCCTTTCTGAAAATTTGAAAATTGTTAAAAAATTCGTCCAAAATCTTGATGTCTCCAATCTCTTTTTTGTACGTTTTTTCCACGTGTCTTGACATCCAATGTATCCCTGCAAAGTTTGGTGAAGATCTGAGTATGTAGTTTTTGACCTTATCTGGAACCTCCTATCTGAAAATTTGAAAATTCTTAAAAAATTCGTCCAAAATCTTGATGTCTCCAATCTCTTGTTTTGTACGTTTTTTCCGCGTGTCTTGATATCCAATGTATCCCTGCAAAGTTTGGTGAAGATCTGAGTATGTCGTTTTTGACCTTATCTGGAACATCCTTTCTGAAAATTTGAAAATTGTTAAAAAATTCGTCCAAAATCTTGATGTCTCCAATCTCTTTTTTGTACGTTTTTTCCACGTGTCTTGACATCCAATGTATCCCTGCAAAGTTTGGTGAAGATCTGAGTATGTAGTTTTTGACCTTATCTGGAACCTCCCATCTGAAAATTTGAAAATTCTTAAAAAATTCGACCAAAATCTTGATGTCTCCAATCTTTTGTTTTGTACGTTTTTTCCACGTGTCTTGACACATAATGTATCCATGCAAAGTTTGGTGAAGATCTGAGTATGTAGTTTTTGACCTTATATGGAACCTCCTATCTGAAAATTTGAAAATTCTTAAAAAATTCGTCCAAAATCTTGATGTCTCCAATCTCTTGTTTTGTACGTTTTTTCCACGTGTCTTGACATCCAATGTATCCCTGCAAAGTTTGGTGAAGATCTGAGTATGTAGTTTTTGACCTTATATGGAACCTCCTATCTGAAAATTTGAAAATTCTTAAAAAATTCGTCCAAAATCTTGATGTCTCCAATCTCTTGTTTTGTACGTTTTTTCCACGTGTCTTGATATCCAATGTATCCCTGCAATGTTTGGTGAAGATCTGAGTATGTAGTTTTTGACCTTATATGGAACCTCCTATCTGAAAATTTGAAAATTCTTAAAAAATTCGTCCAAAATCTTGATGTCTCCAATCTCTTGTTTTGTACGTTTTTTCCACGTGTCTTGACATCCAATGTATCCCTGCAAAGTTTGGTGAAGATCTGAGTATGTAGTTTTTGACCTTATCTGGAACCTCCTATCTGAAAATTTGAAAATTCTTAAAAAATTCGTCCAAAATCTTGATGTCTCCAATCTCTTGTTTTGTACGTTTTTTCCACGTGTCTTGATATCCAATGTATCCCTGCAAAGTTTGGTGAAGATCTGAGTATGTCGTTTTTGACCTCATCTGGAACCTCCTATCTGAAAATTTGAAAATTCTTAAAAAATTCGTCCAAAATTTTGATGTCTCCAATCTCTTGTTTTGTACGTTTTTTCCACGTGTCTTGACATCCAATGTATCCCTGCAAAGTTTGGTGAAGATCTGAGTATGTAGTTTTTGACCTTATCTGGAACCTCCCATCTGAAAATTTGAAAATTCTTAAAAAATTCGTCGAAAATCTTGATGTCTCCGATCTCTTGTTTTGTACGTTCTTTCCACGTGTCTTGACATCCAATGTATCCCTGCAAAGTTTGGTGAAGATCTGAGTATGTAGTTTTTGACCTTATATGGAACCTCCTTTCTGAAAATTTGAAAATTCTCAAAAAATTCGTCCATAATCTTGATGTCTCCAATCTCTTGTTTTGTACGTTTTTTCCACGTGTCTTGACATCCAATGTATCCCTGCAAAGTTTGGTGAAGATCTGAGTATGTCGTTTTTGACCTTATCTGGAACCTCCCATCTGAAAATTTGAAAATTCTTAAAAAATTCGTCGAAAATCTTGATGTCTCCAATCTTTTGTTTTGTACGTTTTTTCCACGTGTCTTGACATGCAAAGTATCCCTGCAACGTTTGGTGAAGATCTGAGTATGTAGTTTTTGACCTTATCTGGAACCTCCTATCTGAAAATTTGAAAATTCTTCAAAAATTCGTCGAAAATCTTGAATGTCTCCAATCTCTTGTTTTGTACGTTTTTTCCACGTGTCTTGACATCCAATGTATTCCTGCAATGTTTGGTGGAGATCTGAGTATGTAGTTTTAGACCTTATCTGGAACCTCCTATCTGAAAATTTGAAAATTCTTCAAAAATTCGTCCAAAATCTTGATGTCTCCAATCTCTTGTTTTGTACGTTTTTTCCACGTGTCTCGACCTCCAATGGATCCCTGCAAAGTTTGGTGAAGATCTGAGTATGTCGTTTTTGACCTTATCTGGAACATCCTTTCTGAAAATTTGAAAATTCTTAAAAAATTCGTCGAAAATCTTGATGTCTCCAATCTCTTGTTTTGTACGTTTTTTCCACGTGTCTTGACATCCAATGTATCCCTGCAAAGTTTGGTGAAGATCTGAGTATGTAGTTTTTGACCTTATATGGAACCTCCTATCTGAAAATTTGAAAATTCTTAAAAAATTCGTCCAAAATCTTGATGTCTCCAATCTCTTGTTTTGTACGTTTTTTCCACGTGTCTCGACCTCCAATGGATCCCTGCAAAGTTTGGTGAAGATCTGAGTATGTCGTTTTTGACCTTATCTGGAACCTCCCATCTGAAAATTTGAAAATTCTTAAAAAATTCGTCGAAAATCTTGATGTCTCCGATCTCTTGTTTTGTACGTTTTTTCCACGTGTCTTGACATGCAAAGTATTCCTGCAAAGTTTGGTGAAGATCTGAGTATGTAGTTTTTGACCTCATCTGGAACCTCCTATCTGAAAATTTGAAAATTCTTAAAAAATCCGTGCAAAATCTTGATGACCCCAATCTCTTGTTTTGTACGTTTTTTCCACGTGTCTTGACATCCAATGTATTCCTGCAATGTTTGGTGAAGATCTGAGTATGTAGTTTTTGACCTTATATGGAACCTCCTATCTGAAAATTTGAAAATTCTTAAAAAATTCGACCAAAATCTTGATGTTCCGAATCCTATGTTTTGTATGTTTTTTCCACGTGTCTTGACATCCAATGTATCCATGCAAAGTTTGGTGAAGATCTGAGTATGTAGTTTTTGACCTTATATTGAACCTCCCATCTGAAAATTTGAAAATTCTTAAAAAATTCGTCCAAAATCTTGATGACCCCAATCTCTTGTTTTGTACGTTTTTTCCACGTGTCTTGACATCCAAAGTATCCCTGCAAAGTTTGGTGAAGATCTGAGTATGTAGTTTTTGACCTTATATGGAACCTCCTTTCTGAAAATTTGAGAATTCTTAAAAAATTCGTCCAAAATCTTGATGTCTCCAATCTCTTGTTTTGTACGTTTTTTCCACGTGTCTTGACATCCAATGTATCCCTGCAAAGTTTGGTGAAGATCTGAGTATGTAGTTTTTGACCTTATCTGGAACATCCTTTCTGAAAATTTGAAAATTGTTAAAAAATTCGTCCAAAATCTTGATGTCTCCAATCTCTTTTTTGTACGTTTTTTCCACGTGTCTTGACATCCAATGTATCCCTGCAAAGTTTGGTGAAGATCTGAGTATGTAGTTTTTGACCTTATCTGGAACCTCCCATCTGAAAATTTGAAAATTCTTAAAAAATTCGACCAAAATCTTGATGTCTCCAATCTTTTGTTTTGTACGTTTTTTCCACGTGTCTTGACACATAATGTATCCATGCAAAGTTTGGTGAAGATCTGAGTATGTAGTTTTTGACCTTATATGGAACCTCCTATCTGAAAATTTGAAAATTCTTAAAAAATTCGTCCAAAATCTTGATGTCTCCAATCTCTTGTTTTGTACGTTTTTTCCACGTGTCTTGACATCCAATGTATCCCTGCAAAGTTTGGTGAAGATCTGAGTATGTAGTTTTTGACCTTATCTGGAACCTCCCATCTGAAAATTTGAAAATTCCTAAAAAATCCGTGCAAAATCTTGATGACCCCAATCTCTTGTTTTGTACGTTTTTTCCACGTGTCTTGACATCCAATGTATTCCTGCAATGTTTGGTGAAGATCTGAGTATGTAGTTTTTGACCTTATATGGAACCTCCTATCTGAAAATTTGAAAATTCTTAAAAAATTCGACCAAAATCTTGATGTTCCGAATCCTATGTTTTGTATGTTTTTTCCACGTGTCTTGACATCCAATGTATCCCTGCAAAGTTTGGTGAAGATCTGAGTATGTAGTTTTTGACCTTATATTGAACCTCCCATCTGAAAATTTGAAAATTCTTAAAAAATTCGTCCAAAATCTTGATGTCTCCAATCTCTTGTTTTGTACGTTTTTTCCACGTGTCTTGACATCCAATGTATCCATGCAAAGTTTGGTGAAGATCTGAGTATGTCGTTTTTGACCTTATCTGGAACCTCCCATCTGAAAATTTGAAAATTCTTAAAAAATTCGTCGAAAATCTTGATGTCTCCAATCTTTTGTTTTGTACGTTTTTTCCACGTGTCTTGACATGCAAAGTATCCCTGCAACGTTTGGTGAAGATCTGAGTATGTAGTTTTTGACCTTATCTGGAACCTCCTATCTGAAAATTTGAAAATTCTTCAAAAATTCGTCGAAAATCTTGATGTCTCCAATCTCTTGTTTTGTACGTTTTTTCCACGTGTCTTGACATCCAATGTATTCCTGCAATGTTTGGTGGAGATCTGAGTATGTAGTTTTAGACCTTATCTGGAACCTCCTATCTGAAAATTTGAAAATTCTTCAAAAATTCGTCCAAAATCTTGATGTCTCCAATCTCTTGTTTTGTACGTTTTTTCCACGTGTCTCGACCTCCAATGGATCCCTGCAAAGTTTGGTGAAGATCTGAGTATGTCGTTTTTGACCTTATCTGGAACATCCTTTCTGAAAATTTGAAAATTCTTAAAAAATTCGTCGAAAATCTTGATGTCTCCAATCTCTTGTTTTGTACGTTTTTTCCACGTGTCTTGACATCCAATGTATCCCTGCAAAGTTTGGTGAAGATCTGAGTATGTAGTTTTTGACCTTATATGGAACCTCCTATCTGAAAATTTGAAAATTCTTAAAAAATTCGTCCAAAATCTTGATGTCTCCAATCTCTTGTTTTGTACGTTTTTTCCACGTGTCTCGACCTCCAATGGATCCCTGCAAAGTTTGGTGAAGATCTGAGTATGTCGTTTTTGACCTTATCTGGAACCTCCCATCTGAAAATTTGAAAATTCTTAAAAAATTCGTCGAAAATCTTGATGTCTCCGATCTCTTGTTTTGTACGTTTTTTCCACGTGTCTTGACATGCAAAGTATTCCTGCAAAGTTTGGTGAAGATCTGAGTATGTAGTTTTTGACCTCATCTGGAACCTCCTATCTGAAAATTTGAAAATTCTTAAAAAATTCGTCCAAAATCTTGATGTCTCCAATCTCTTGTTTTGTACGTTTTTTCCACGTGTCTTGACATCCAATGTATCCCTGCAAAGTTTGGTGAAGATCTGAGTATGTAGTTTTTGACCTTATATGGAACCTCCTATCTGAAAATTTGAAAATTCTTAAAAAATTCGTCCAAAATCTTGATGTCACCAATCCTATGTTTTGTATGTTTTTTCCACGTGTCTTGACATCCAATGTATCCATGCAAAGTTTGGTGAAGATCTGAGTATGTCGTTTTTGACCTTATCTGGAACCTCCCATCTGAAAATTTGAAAATTCTTAAAAAATTCGTCGAAAATCTTGATGTCTCCGATCTCTTGTTTTGTACGTTTTTTCCACGTGTCTTGACATGCAAAGTATCCCTGCAACGTTTGGTGAAGATCTGAGTATGTAGTTTTTGACCTTATCTGAAACCTCCTATCTGAAAATTTGAAAATTCTTCAAAAATTCGTCGAAAATCTTGATGTCTCCAATCTCTTGTTTTGTACGTTTTTTCCACGTGTCTTGACATTAAATGTATCCCTGCAAAGTTTGGTGAAGATCTGAGTATGTAGTTTTTGACCTTATCTGGAACCTCCTATCTGAAAATTTGAAAATTCTTAAAAAATTCGTCCAAAATCTTGATGTCTCCAATCTCTTGTTTTGTACGTTTTTTCCACGTGTCTTGACATCCAATGTATCCCTGCAAAGTTTGGTGAAGATCTGAGTATGTAGTTTTTGACCTTATCTGGAACCTCCCATCTGAAAATTTGAAAATTCTTAAAAAATTCGTCCAAAATCTTGATGACCCCAATCTCTTGTTTTGTACGTTTTTTCCACGTGTCTTGACATCCAAAGTATCCCTGCAAAGTTTGGTGAAGATCTGAGTATGTAGTTTTTGACCTTATATGGAACCTCCTTTCTGAAAATTTGAGAATTCTTAAAAAATTCGTCCAAAATCTTGATGTCTCCAATCTCTTGTTTTGTACGTTTTTTCCACGTGTTTTGACATCCAATGTATCCATGCAAAGTTTGGTGAAGATCTGAGTATGTCGTTTTTGACCTTATCTGGAACCTCCCATCTGAAAATTTGAAAATTCTTAAAAAATTCGTCGAAAATCTTGATGTCTCCAATCTTTTGTTTTGTACGTTTTTTCCACGTGTCTTGACATGCAAAGTATCCCTGCAACGTTTGGTAAAGATCTGAGTATGTAGTTTTTGATCTTATCTGGAACCTCCTATCTGAAAATTTGAAAATTCTTAAAAAATTCGTCGAAAATCTTGATGTCTCCAATCTCTTGTTTTGTACGTTTTTTCCACGTGTCTTGATATCCAATGTATCCCTGCAAAGTTTGGTGAAGATCTGAGTATGTCGTTTTTGACCTTATCTGGAACATCCTTTCTGAAAATTTGAAAATTGTTAAAAAATTCGTCCAAAATCTTGATGTCTCCAATCTCTTTTTTGTACGTTTTTTCCACGTGTCTTGACATCCAATGTATCCCTGCAAAGTTTGGTGAAGATCTGAGTATGTAGTTTTTGACCTTATCTGGAACCTCCCATCTGAAAATTTGAAAATTCTTAAAAAATTCGACCAAAATCTTGATGTCTCCAATCTTTTGTTTTGTACGTTTTTTCCACGTGTCTTGACACATAATGTATCCATGCAAAGTTTGGTGAAGATCTGAGTATGTAGTTTTTGACCTTATATGGAACCTCCTATCTGAAAATTTGAAAATTCTCAAAAAATTCGTCCAAAATCTTGATGTCTCCAATCTCTTGTTTTGTACGTTTTTTCCACGTGTCTTGACATCCAATGTATCCCTGCAAAGTTTGGTGAAGATCTGAGTATGTAGTTTTTGACCTTATCTGGAACCTCCCATCTGAAAATTTGAAAATTCCTAAAAAATCCGTGCAAAATCTTGATGACCCCAATCTCTTGTTTTGTACGTTTTTTCCACATGTCTTGACATCCAATGTATCCATGCAAAGTTTGGTGAAGATCTGAGTATGTCGTTTTTGACCTTATATGGAACATCCTTTCTGAAAATTTGAAAATTGTTAAAAAATTCGTCCAAAATCTTGATGTCTCCAATCTCTTTTTTGTACGTTTTTTCCACGTGTCTTGACATCCAATGTATCCCTGCAAAGTTTGGTGAAGATCTGAGTATGTAGTTTTTGACCTTATCTGGAACCTCCCATCTGAAAATTTGAAAATTCTTAAAAAATTCGTCGAAAATCTTGATGTCTCCGATCTCTTGTTTTGTACGTTTTTTCCACGTGTCTTGACATGCAAAGTATTCCTGCAAAGTTTGGTGAAGATCTGAGTATGTAGTTTTTGACCTCATCTGGAACATCCTATCTGAAAATTTGAAAATTCTTAAAAAATTCGTCCAAAATTTTGATGTCTCCAATCTCTTGTTTTGTACGTTTTTTCCACGTGTCTTGACATCCAATGTATCCCTGCAAAGTTTGGTGAAGATCTGAGTATGTAGTTTTTGACCTTATCTGGAACCTCCCATCTGAAAATTTGAAAATTCTTAAAAGATTCTTCGAAAATCTTGATGTCTCCGATCTCTTGTTTTGTACGTTTTTTCCACGTGTCTTGACATCCAATGTATCCCTGCAAAGTTTGGTGAAGATCTGAGTATGTAGTTTTTGACCTTATATGGAACCTCCTTTCTGAAAATTTGAAAATTCTCAAAAAATTCGTCCATAATCTTGATGTCTCCAATCTCTTGTTTTGTACGTTTTTTCCACGTGTCTTGACATCCAATGTATCCCTGCAAAGTTTGGTGAAGATCTGAGTATGTCGTTTTTGACCTTATCTGGAACCTCCCATCTGAAAATTTGAAAATTCTTAAAAAATTCGTCGAAAATCTTGATGTCTCCAATCTTTTGTTTTGTACGTTTTTTCCACGTGTCTTGACATGCAAAGTATCCCTGCAACGTTTGGTGAAGATCTGAGTATGTAGTTTTTGACCTTATCTGGAACCTCCTATCTGAAAATTTGAAAATTCTTCAAAAATTCGTCGAAAATCTTGATGTCTCCAATCTCTTGTTTTGTACGTTTTTTCCACGTGTCTTGACATCCAATGTATTCCTGCAATGTTTGGTGGAGATCTGAGTATGTAGTTTTAGACCTTATCTGGAACCTCCTATCTGAAAATTTGAAAATTCTTCAAAAATTCGTCCAAAATCTTGATGTCTCCAATCTCTTGTTTTGTACGTTTTTTCCACGTGTCTCGACCTCCAATGGATCCCTGCAAAGTTTGGTGAAGATCTGAGTATGTCGTTTTTGACCTTATCTGGAACATCCTTTCTGAAAATTTGAAAATTCTTAAAAAATTCGTCGAAAATCTTGATGTCTCCAATCTCTTGTTTTGTACGTTTTTTCCACGTGTCTTGACATCCAATGTATCCCTGCAAAGTTTGGTGAAGATCTGAGTATGTAGTTTTTGACCTTATATGGAACCTCCTATCTGAAAATTTGAAAATTCTTAAAAAATTCGTCCAAAATCTTGATGTCTCCAATCTCTTGTTTTGTACGTTTTTTCCACGTGTCTCGACCTCCAATGGATCCCTGCAAAGTTTGGTGAAGATCTGAGTATGTCGTTTTTGACCTTATCTGGAACCTCCCATCTGAAAATTTGAAAATTCTTAAAAAATTCGTCGAAAATCTTGATGTCTCCGATCTCTTGTTTTGTACGTTTTTTCCACGTGTCTTGACATGCAAAGTATTCCTGCAAAGTTTGGTGAAGATCTGAGTATGTAGTTTTTGACCTCATCTGGAACCTCCTATCTGAAAATTTGAAAATTCTTAAAAAATCCGTGCAAAATCTTGATGACCCCAATCTCTTGTTTTGTACGTTTTTTCCACGTGTCTTGACATCCAATGTATTCCTGCAATGTTTGGTGAAGATCTGAGTATGTAGTTTTTGACCTTATATGGAACCTCCTATCTGAAAATTTGAAAATTCTTAAAAAATTCGACCAAAATCTTGATGTTCCGAATCCTATGTTTTGTATGTTTTTTCCACGTGTCTTGACATCCAATGTATCCATGCAAAGTTTGGTGAAGATCTGAGTATGTAGTTTCTGACCTTATATTGAACCTCCCATCTGAAAATTTGAAAATTCTTAAAAAATTCGTCCAAAATCTTGATGACCCCAATCTCTTGTTTTGTACGTTTTTTCCACGTGTCTTGATATCCAATGTATCCCTGCAAAGTTTGGTGAAGATCTGAGTATGTAGTTTTTGACCTTATCTGGAACATCCTTTCTGAAAATTTGAAAATTGTTAAAAAATTCGTCCAAAATCTTGATGTCTCCAATCTCTTTTTTGTACGTTTTTTCCACGTGTCTTGACATCCAATGTATCCCTGCAAAGTTTGGTGAAGATCTGAGTATGTAGTTTTTGACCTTATCTGGAACCTCCCATCTGAAAATTTGAAAATTCTTAAAAAATTCGACCAAAATCTTGATGTCTCCAATCTTTTGTTTTGTACGTTTTTTCCACGTGTCTTGACACATAATGTATCCATGCAAAGTTTGGTGAAGATCTGAGTATGTAGTTTTTGACCTTATATGGAACCTCCTATCTGAAAATTTGAAAATTCTTAAAAAATTCGTCCAAAATCTTGATGTCTCCAATCTCTTGTTTTGTACGTTTTTTCCACGTGTCTTGACATCCAATGTATCCCTGCAAAGTTTGGTGAAGATCTGAGTATGTAGTTTTTGACCTTATCTGGAACCTCCCATCTGAAAATTTGAAAATTCCTAAAAAATCCGTGCAAAATCTTGATGACCCCAATCTCTTGTTTTGTACGTTTTTTCCACGTGTCTTGACATCCAATGTATTCCTGCAATGTTTGGTGAAGATCTGAGTATGTAGTTTTTGACCTTATATGGAACCTCCTATCTGAAAATTTGACAATTCTTAAAAAATTCGACCAAAATCTTGATGTTCCGAATCCTATGTTTTGTATGTTTTTTCCACGTGTCTTGACATCCAATGTATCCATGCAAAGTTTGGTGAAGATCTGAGTATGTAGTTTTTGACCTTATATTGAACCTCCCATCTGAAAATTTGAAAATTCTTAAAAAATTCGTCCAAAATCTTGATGACCCCAATCTCTTGTTTTGTACGTTTTTTCCACGTGTCTTGACATCCAAAGTATCCCTGCAAAGTTTGGTGAAGATCTGAGTATGTAGTTTTTGACCTTATATTGAACCTCCCATCTGAAAATTTGAAAATTCTTAAAAAATTCGTCCAAAATCTTGATGTCTCCAATCTCTTGTTTTGTACGTTTTTTCCACGTGTCTTGACATCCAATGTATCCATGCAAAGTTTGGTGAAGATCTGAGTATGTCGTTTTTGACCTTATCTGGAACCTCCCATCTGAAAATTTGAAAATTCTTAAAAAATTCGTCGAAAATCTTGATGTCTCCAATCTTTTGTTTTGTACGTTTTTTCCACGTGTCTTGACATGCAAAGTATCCCTGCAACGTTTGGTGAAGATCTGAGTATGTAGTTTTTGACCTTATCTGGAACCTCCTATCTGAAAATTTGAAAATTCTTAAAAAATTCGTCGAAAATCTTGATGTCTCCAATCTCTTGTTTTGTACGTTTTTTCCACGTGTCTTGACATCCAATGTATTCCTGCAATGTTTGGTGGAGATCTGAGTATGTAGTTTTAGACCTTATCTGGAACCTCCTATCTGAAAATTTGAAAATTCTTCAAAAATTCGTCCAAAATCTTGATGTCTCCAATCTCTTGTTTTGTACGTTTTTTCCACGTGTCTCGACCTCCAATGGATCCCTGCAAAGTTTGGTGAAGATCTGAGTATGTCGTTTTTGACCTTATCTGGAACATCCTTTCTGAAAATTTGAAAATTCTTAAAAAATTCGTCGAAAATCTTGATGTCTCCAATCTCTTGTTTTGTACGTTTTTTCCACGTGTCTTGACATCCAATGTATCCCTGCAAAGTTTGGTGAAGATCTGAGTATGTAGTTTTTGACCTTATATGGAACCTCCTATCTGAAAATTTGAAAATTCTTAAAAAATTCGTCCAAAATCTTGATGTCTCCAATCTCTTGTTTTGTACGTTTTTTCCACGTGTCTCGACCTCCAATGGATCCCTGCAAAGTTTGGTGAAGATCTGAGTATGTCGTTTTTGACCTTATCTGGAACCTCCCATCTGAAAATTTGAAAATTCTTAAAAAATTCGTCGAAAATCTTGATGTCTCCGATCTCTTGTTTTGTACGTTTTTTCCACGTGTCTTGACATGCAAAGTATCCCTGCAACGTTTGGTGAAGATCTGAGTATGTAGTTTTTGACCTTATCTGGAACCTCCTATCTGAAAATTTGAAAATTCTTCAAAAATTCGTCGAAAATCTTGATGTCTCCAATCTCTTGTTTTGTACGTTTTTTCCACGTGTCTTGACATCCAATGTATCCCTGCAATGTTTGGTGGAGATCTGAGTATGTAGTTTTTGACCTTATCTGGGACCTCCTATCAGAAAATTTGAAAATTCTTCAAAAATTCGTCCAAAATCTTGATGTCTCCAATCTCTTGTTTTGTACGTTTTTTCCACGTGTCTCGACCTCCAATGTATCCCTGCAAAGTTTGGTGAAGATCTGAGTATGTCGTTTTTGACCTTATCTGGAACATCCTTTCTGAAAATTTGAAAATTCTTAAAAAATTCGTCGAAAATCTTGATGTCTCCAATCTCTTGTTTTGTACGTTTTTTCCACGTGTCTTGACATCCAATGTATCCCTGCAAAGTTTGGTGAAGATCTGAGTATGTAGTTTTTGACCTTATATGGAACCTCCTTTCTGAAAATTTGAAAATTCTCAAAAAATTCGTCCATAATCTTGATGTCTCCAATCTCTTGTTTTGTACGTTTTTTCCACGTGTCTTGACATCCAATGTATCCCTGCAAAGTTTGGTGAAGATCTGAGTATGTAGTTTTTGACCTTATCTGGAACCTCCCATCTGAAAATTTGAAAATTCTTAAAAAATTCGACCAAAATCTTGATGTCTCCAATCTCTTGTTTTGTACGTTTTTTCCACGTGTCTTGACATCCAATGTATCCCTGCAAAGTTTGGTGAAGATCTGAGTATGTAGTTTTTGACCTTATATTGAACCTCCTATCTGAAAATTTGAAAATTCTTAAAAAATTCGTCCAAAATCTTGATGACCCCAATCTCTTGTTTTGTACGTTTTTTCCACGTGTCTTGACATCCAAAGTATCCCTGCAAAGTTTGGTGAAGATCTGAGTATGTAGTTTTTGACCTTATATTGAACCTCCCATCTGAAAATTTGAAAATTCTTAAAAAATTCGTCCAAAATCTTGATGTCTCCAATCTCTTGTTTTGTACGTTTTTTCCACGTGTCTTGACATCCAATGTATCCATGCAAAGTTTGGTGAAGATCTGAGTATGTCGTTTTTGACCTTATCTGGAACCTCCCATCTGAAAATTTGAAAATTCTTAAAAAATTCGTCGAAAATCTTGATGTCTCCAATCTTTTGTTTTGTACGTTTTTTCCACGTGTCTTGACATCCAATGTATCCCTGCAAAGTTTGGTGAAGATCTGAGTATGTAGTTTTTGACCTTATCTGGAACCTCCCATCTGAAAATTTGAAAATTCTTAAAAAATTCGACCAAAATCTTGATGTCTCCAATCTCTTGTTTTGTACGTTTTTTCCACGTGTCTTGACATCCAATGTATCCCTGCAAAGTTTGGTGAAGATCTGAGTATGTAGTTTTTGACCTTATATTGAACCTCCCATCTGAAAATTTGAAAATTCTTAAAAAATTCGTCCAAAATCTTGATGACCCCAATCTCTTGTTTTGTACGTTTTTTCCACGTGTCTTGACATCCAAAGTATCCCTGCAAAGTTTGGTGAAGATCTGAGTATGTAGTTTTTGACCTTATATTGAACCTCCCATCTGAAAATTTGAAAATTCTTAAAAAATTCGTCCAAAATCTTGATGTCTCCAATCTCTTGTTTTGTACGTTTTTTCCACGTGTCTTGACATCCAATGTATCCCTGCAAAGTTTGGTGAAGATCTGAGTATGTAGTTTTTGACCTTATCTGGAACCTCCCATCTGAAAATTTGAAAATTCTTAAAAAATTCGTCGAAAATCTTGATGTCTCCGATCTCTTGTTTTGTACGTTTTTTCCACGTGTCTTGACATGCAAAGTATTCCTGCAAAGTTTGGTGAAGATCTGAGTATGTAGTTTTTGACCTCATCTGGAACCTCCTATCTGAAAATTTGAAAATTCTTAAAAAATTCGTCCAAAATTTTGATGTCTCCAATCTCTTGTTTTGTACGTTTTTTCCACGTGTCTTGACATCCAATGTATCCCTGCAAAGTTTGGTGAAGATCTGAGTATGTAGTTTTTGACCTTATCTGGAACCTCCCATCTGAAAATTTGAAAATTCTTAAAAAATTCTTCGAAAACCTTGATGTCTCCGATCTCTTGTTTTGTACGTTTTTTCCACGTGTCTTGACATCCAATGTATCCCTGCAAAGTTTGGTGAAGATCTGAGTATGTAGTTTTTGACCTTATATGGAACCTCCTTTCTGAAAATTTGAAAATTCTCAAAAAATTCGTCCATAATCTTGATGTCTCCAATCTCTTGTTTTGTACGTTTTTTCCACGTGTCTTGACATCCAATGTATCCCTGCAAAGTTTGGTGAAGATCTGAGTATGTCGTTTTTGACCTTATCTGGAACCTCCCATCTGAAAATTTGAAAATTCTTAAAAAATTCGTCGAAAATCTTGATGTCTCCAATCTTTTGTTTTGTACGTTTTTTCCACGTGTCTTGACATGCAAAGTATCCCTGCAACGTTTGGTGAAGATCTGAGTATGTAGTTTTTGACCTTATCTGGAACCTCCTATCTGAAAATTTGAAAATTCTTCAAAAATTCGTCGAAAATCTTGATGTCTCCAATCTCTTGTTTTGTACGTTTTTTCCACGTGTCTTGACATCCAATGTATTCCTGCAATGTTTGGGTGGAGATCTGAGTATGTAGTTTTAGACCTTATCTGGAACCTCCTATCTGAAAATTTGAAAATTCTTCAAAAATTCGTCCAAAATCTTGATGTCTCCAATCTCTTGTTTTGTACGTTTTTTCCACGTGTCTCGACCTCCAATGGATCCCTGCAAAGTTTGGTGAAGATCTGAGTATGTCGTTTTTGACCTTATCTGGAACATCCTTTCTGAAAATTTGAAAATTCTTAAAAAATTCGTCGAAAATCTTGATGTCTCCAATCTCTTGTTTTGTACGTTTTTTCCACGTGTCTTGACATCCAATGTATCCCTGCAAAGTTTGGTGAAGATCTGAGTATGTAGTTTTTGACCTTATATGGAACCTCCTATCTGAAAATTTGAAAATTCTTAAAAAATTCGTCCAAAATCTTGATGTCTCCAATCTCTTGTTTTGTACGTTTTTTCCACGTGTCTCGACCTCCAATGGATCCCTGCAAAGTTTGGTGAAGATCTGAGTATGTCGTTTTTGACCTTATCTGGAACCTCCCATCTGAAAATTTGAAAATTCTTAAAAAATTCGTCGAAAATCTTGATGTCTCCGATCTCTTGTTTTGTACGTTTTTTCCACGTGTCTTGACATGCAAAGTATTCCTGCAAAGTTTGGTGAAGATCTGAGTATGTAGTTTTTGACCTCATCTGGAACCTCCTATCTGAAAATTTGAAAATTCTTAAAAAATCCGTGCAAAATCTTGATGACCCCAATCTCTTGTTTTGTACATTTTTTCCACGTGTCTTGACATCCAATGTATTCCTGCAATGTTTGGTGAAGATCTGAGTATGTAGTTTTTGACCTTATATGGAACCTCCTATCTGAAAATTTGAAAATTCTTAAAAAATTCGACCAAAATCTTGATGTTCCGAATCCTATGTTTTGTATGTTTTTTCCACGTGTCTTGACATCCAATGTATCCATGCAAAGTTTGGTGAAGATCTGAGTATGTAGTTTCTGACCTTATATTGAACCTCCCATCTGAAAATTTGAAAATTCTTAAAAAATTCGTCCAAAATCTTGATGACCCCAATCTCTTGTTTTGTACGTTTTTTCCACGTGTCTTGACATCCAAAGTATCCCTGCAAAGTTTGGTGAAGATCTGAGTATGTAGTTTTTGACCTTATATGGAACCTCCTTTCTGAAAATTTGAGAATTCTTAAAAAATTCGTCCAAAATCTTGATGTCTCCAATCTCTTGTTTTGTACGTTTTTTCCACGTGTCTTGACATCCAATGTATCCATGCAAAGTTTGGTGAAGATCTGAGTATGTCGTTTTTGACCTTATCTGGAACCTCCCATCTGAAAATTTGAAAATTCTTAAAAAATTCGTCGAAAATCTTGATGTCTCCAATCTTTTGTTTTGTACGTTTTTTCCACGTGTCTTGACATGCAAAGTATCCCTGCAACGTTTGGTAAAGATCTGAGTATGTAGTTTTTGATCTTATCTGGAACCTCCTATCTGAAAATTTGAAAATTCTTAAAAAATTCGTCGAAAATCTTGATGTCTCCAATCTCTTGTTTTGTACGTTTTTTCCACGTGTCTTGATATCCAATGTATCCCTGCAAAGTTTGGTGAAGATCTGAGTATGTCGTTTTTGACCTTATCTGGAACATCCTTTCTGAAAATTTGAAAATTGTTAAAAAATTCGTCCAAAATCTTGATGTCTCCAATCTCTTTTTTGTACGTTTTTTCCACGTGTCTTGACATCCAATGTATCCCTGCAAAGTTTGGTGAAGATCTGAGTATGTAGTTTTTGACCTTATCTGGAACCTCCCATCTGAAAATTTGAAAATTCTTAAAAAATTCGACCAAAATCTTGATGTCTCCAATCTTTTGTTTTGTACGTTTTTTCCACGTGTCTTGACACATAATGTATCCATGCAAAGTTTGGTGAAGATCTGAGTATGTAGTTTTTGACCTTATATGGAACCTCCTATCTGAAAATTTGAAAATTCTCAAAAAATTCGTCCAAAATCTTGATGTCTCCAATCTCTTGTTTTGTACGTTTTTTCCACGTGTCTTGACATCCAATGTATCCCTGCAAAGTTTGGTGAAGATCTGAGTATGTAGTTTTTGACCTTATCTGGAACCTCCCATCTGAAAATTTGAAAATTCCTAAAAAATCCGTGCAAAATCTTGATGACCCCAATCTCTTGTTTTGTACGTTTTTTCCACATGTCTTGACATCCAATGTATCCATGCAAAGTTTGGTGAAGATCTGAGTATGTCGTTTTTGACCTTATATGGAACATCCTTTCTGAAAATTTGAAAATTGTTAAAAAATTCGTCCAAAATCTTGATGTCTCCAATCTCTTTTTTGTACGTTTTTTCCACGTGTCTTGACATCCAATGTATCCCTGCAAAGTTTGGTGAAGATCTGAGTATGTAGTTTTTGACCTTATCTGGAACCTCCCATCTGAAAATTTGAAAATTCTTAAAAAATTCGTCGAAAATCTTGATGTCTCCGATCTCTTGTTTTGTACGTTTTTTCCACGTGTCTTGACATGCAAAGTATTCCTGCAAAGTTTGGTGAAGATCTGAGTATGTAGTTTTTGACCTCATCTGGAACATCCTATCTGAAAATTTGAAAATTCTTAAAAAATTCGTCCAAAATTTTGATGTCTCCAATCTCTTGTTTTGTACGTTTTTTCCACGTGTCTTGACATCCAATGTATCCCTGCAAAGTTTGGTGAAGATCTGAGTATGTAGTTTTTGACCTTATCTGGAACCTCCCATCTGAAAATTTGAAAATTCTTAAAAGATTCTTCGAAAATCTTGATGTCTCCGATCTCTTGTTTTGTACGTTTTTTCCACGTGTCTTGACATCCAATGTATCCCTGCAAAGTTTGGTGAAGATCTGAGTATGTAGTTTTTGACCTTATATGGAACCTCCTTTCTGAAAATTTGAAAATTCTCAAAAAATTCGTCCATAATCTTGATGTCTCCAATCTCTTGTTTTGTACGTTTTTTCCACGTGTCTTGACATCCAATGTATCCCTGCAAAGTTTGGTGAAGATCTGAGTATGTCGTTTTTGACCTTATCTGGAACCTCCCATCTGAAAATTTGAAAATTCTTAAAAAATTCGTCGAAAATCTTGATGTCTCCAATCTTTTGTTTTGTACGTTTTTTCCACGTGTCTTGACATGCAAAGTATCCCTGCAACGTTTGGTGAAGATCTGAGTATGTAGTTTTTGACCTTATCTGGAACCTCCTATCTGAAAATTTGAAAATTCTTCAAAAATTCGTCGAAAATCTTGATGTCTCCAATCTCTTGTTTTGTACGTTTTTTCCACGTGTCTTGACATCCAATGTATTCCTGCAATGTTTGGTGGAGATCTGAGTATGTAGTTTTAGACCTTATCTGGAACCTCCTATCTGAAAATTTGAAAATTCTTCAAAAATTCGTCCAAAATCTTGATGTCTCCAATCTCTTGTTTTGTACGTTTTTTCCACGTGTCTCGACCTCCAATGGATCCCTGCAAAGTTTGGTGAAGATCTGAGTATGTCGTTTTTGACCTTATCTGGAACATCCTTTCTGAAAATTTGAAAATTCTTAAAAAATTCATCGAAAATCTTGATGTCTCCAATCTCTTGTTTTGTACGTTTTTTCCACGTGTCTTGACATCCAATGTATCCCTGCAAAGTTTGGTGAAGATCTGAGTATGTAGTTTTTGACCTTATATGGAACCTCCTATCTGAAAATTTGAAAATTCTTAAAAAATTCGTCCAAAATCTTGATGTCTCCAATCTCTTGTTTTGTACGTTTTTTCCACGTGTCTCGACCTCCAATGGATCCCTGCAAAGTTTGGTGAAGATCTGAGTATGTCGTTTTTGACCTTATCTGGAACCTCCCATCTGAAAATTTGAAAATTCTTAAAAAATTCGTCGAAAATCTTGATGTCTCCGATCTCTTGTTTTGTACGTTTTTTCCACGTGTCTTGACATGCAAAGTATTCCTGCAAAGTTTGGTGAAGATCTGAGTATGTAGTTTTTGACCTCATCTGGAACCTCCTATCTGAAAATTTGAAAATTCTTAAAAAATCCGTGCAAAATCTTGATGACCCCAATCTCTTGTTTTGTACGTTTTTTCCACGTGTCTTGACATCCAATGTATTCCTGCAATGTTTGGTGAAGATCTGAGTATGTAGTTTTTGACCTTATATGGAACCTCCTATCTGAAAATTTGAAAATTCTTAAAAAATTCGACCAAAATCTTGATGTTCCGAATCCTATGTTTTGTATGTTTTTTCCACGTGTCTTGACATCCAATGTATCCATGCAAAGTTTGGTGAAGATCTGAGTATGTAGTTTCTGACCTTATATTGAACCTCCCATCTGAAAATTTGAAAATTCTTAAAAAATTCGTCCAAAATCTTGATGACCCCAATCTCTTGTTTTGTACGTTTTTTCCACGTGTCTTGATATCCAATGTATCCCTGCAAAGTTTGGTGAAGATCTGAGTATGTAGTTTTTGACCTTATCTGGAACATCCTTTCTGAAAATTTGAAAATTGTTAAAAAATTCGTCCAAAATCTTGATGTCTCCAATCTCTTTTTTGTACGTTTTTTCCACGTGTCTTGACATCCAATGTATCCCTGCAAAGTTTGGTGAAGATCTGAGTATGTAGTTTTTGACCTTATCTGGAACCTCCCATCTGAAAATTTGAAAATTCTTAAAAAATTCGACCAAAATCTTGATGTCTCCAATCTTTTGTTTTGTACGTTTTTTCCACGTGTCTTGACACATAATGTATCCATGCAAAGTTTGGTGAAGATCTGAGTATGTAGTTTTTGACCTTATATGGAACCTCCTATCTGAAAATTTGAAAATTCTTAAAAAATTCGTCCAAAATCTTGATGTCTCCAATCTCTTGTTTTGTACGTTTTTTCCACGTGTCTTGACATCCAATGTATCCCTGCAAAGTTTGGTGAAGATCTGAGTATGTAGTTTTTGACCTTATCTGGAACCTCCCATCTGAAAATTTGAAAATTCCTAAAAAATCCGTGCAAAATCTTGATGACCCCAATCTCTTGTTTTGTACGTTTTTTCCACGTGTCTTGACATCCAATGTATTCCTGCAATGTTTGGTGAAGATCTGAGTATGTAGTTTTTGACCTTATATGGAACCTCCTATCTGAAAATTTGACAATTCTTAAAAAATTCGACCAAAATCTTGATGTTCCGAATCCTATGTTTTGTATGTTTTTTCCACGTGTCTTGACATCCAATGTATCCATGCAAAGTTTGGTGAAGATCTGAGTATGTAGTTTTTGACCTTATATTGAACCTCCCATCTGAAAATTTGAAAATTCTTAAAAAATTCGTCCAAAATCTTGATGACCCCAATCTCTTGTTTTGTACGTTTTTTCCACGTGTCTTGACATCCAAAGTATCCCTGCAAAGTTTGGTGAAGATCTGAGTATGTAGTTTTTGACCTTATATTGAACCTCCCATCTGAAAATTTGAAAATTCTTAAAAAATTCGTCCAAAATCTTGATGTCTCCAATCTCTTGTTTTGTACGTTTTTTCCACGTGTCTTGACATCCAATGTATCCATGCAAAGTTTGGTGAAGATCTGAGTATGTCGTTTTTGACCTTATCTGGAACCTCCCATCTGAAAATTTGAAAATTCTTAAAAAATTCGTCGAAAATCTTGATGTCTCCAATCTTTTGTTTTGTACGTTTTTTCCACGTGTCTTGACATGCAAAGTATCCCTGCAACGTTTGGTGAAGATCTGAGTATGTAGTTTTTGACCTTATCTGGAACCTCCTATCTGAAAATTTGAAAATTCTTAAAAAATTCGTCGAAAATCTTGATGTCTCCAATCTCTTGTTTTGTACGTTTTTTCCACGTGTCTTGACATCCAATGTATTCCTGCAATGTTTGGTGGAGATCTGAGTATGTAGTTTTAGACCTTATCTGGAACCTCCTATCTGAAAATTTGAAAATTCTTCAAAAATTCGTCCAAAATCTTGATGTCTCCAATCTCTTGTTTTGTACGTTTTTTCCACGTGTCTCGACCTCCAATGGATCCCTGCAAAGTTTGGTGAAGATCTGAGTATGTCGTTTTTGACCTTATCTGGAACATCCTTTCTGAAAATTTGAAAATTCTTAAAAAATTCGTCGAAAATCTTGATGTCTCCAATCTCTTGTTTTGTACGTTTTTTCCACGTGTCTTGACATCCAATGTATCCCTGCAAAGTTTGGTGAAGATCTGAGTATGTAGTTTTTGACCTTATATGGAACCTCCTATCTGAAAATTTGAAAATTCTTAAAAAATTCGTCCAAAATCTTGATGTCTCCAATCTCTTGTTTTGTACGTTTTTTCCACGTGTCTCGACCTCCAATGGATCCCTGCAAAGTTTGGTGAAGATCTGAGTATGTCGTTTTTGACCTTATCTGGAACCTCCCATCTGAAAATTTGAAAATTCTTAAAAAATTCGTCGAAAATCTTGATGTCTCCGATCTCTTGTTTTGTACGTTTTTTCCACGTGTCTTGACATGCAAAGTATCCCTGCAACGTTTGGTGAAGATCTGAGTATGTAGTTTTTGACCTTATCTGGAACCTCCTATCTGAAAATTTGAAAATTCTTCAAAAATTCGTCGAAAATCTTGATGTCTCCAATCTCTTGTTTTGTACGTTTTTTCCACGTGTCTTGACATCCAATGTATCCCTGCAATGTTTGGTGGAGATCTGAGTATGTAGTTTTTGACCTTATCTGGGACCTCCTATCAGAAAATTTGAAAATTCGTCAAAAATTCGTCCAAAATCTTGATGTCTCCAATCTCTTGTTTTGTACGTTTTTTCCACGTGTCTCGACCTCCAATGTATCCCTGCAAAGTTTGGTGAAGATCTGAGTATGTCGTTTTTGACCTTATCTGGAACATCCTTTCTGAAAACTTGAAAATTCTTAAAAAATTCGTCGAAAATCTTGATGTCTCCAATCTCTTGTTTTGTACGTTTTTTCCACGTGTCTTGACATCCAATGTATCCCTGCAAAGTTTGGTGAAGATCTGAGTATGTAGTTTTTGACCTTATATGGAACCTCCTTTCTGAAAATTTGAAAATTGCTAAAAAATCCGTCCAAAATTTTGTTGACCCCAATCTCTTGTTTTGTACGTTTTTTCCACGTGTCTTGACATCCAATGTATCCCTGCAAAGTTTGGTGAAGATCTGAGTATGTAGTTTTTGACCTTATCTGGAACCGCATTTCTGAAAATTTGAAAATTCTTAAAAAAATCGTCCAAAATCTTGATGTCTCCAATCTCTTGTTTTGTACGTTTTTTCCACGTGTCTTGACATCCAATGTATCCCTGCAAAGTTTGGTGAAGATCTGAGTATGTAGTTTTTGACCTTATCTGGAACCTCCTATCTGAAAATTTGAAAATTCTTAAAAAATTCGTCCAAAATCTTGATGTCTCCAATCTCTTGTTTTGTACGTTTTTTCCACGTGTCTTGATATCCAATGTATCCCTGCAAAGTTTGGTGAAGATCTGAGTATGTAGTTTTTGACCTTATATTGAACCTCCCATCTGAAAATTTGAAAATTCTTAAAAAATTCGTCCAAAATCTTGATGTCTCCAATCTCTTGTTTTGTACGTTTTTTCCACGTGTCTTGACATCCAATGTATCCAT
Source organism: Lepisma saccharinum (assembly GCF_977018435.1). Classification (NCBI taxonomy): domain Eukaryota; kingdom Metazoa; phylum Arthropoda; class Insecta; order Zygentoma; family Lepismatidae; genus Lepisma; species Lepisma saccharinum. Next base: position 105,458 of record NW_028143112.1, on the reverse strand, counting down.
GCAAAGTTTGGTGAAGATCTGAGTATGTCGTTTTTGACCTTATCTGGAACCTCCCATCTGAAAATTTGAAAATTCTTAAAAAATTCGTCGAAAATCTTGATGTCTCCAATCTTTTGTTTTGTACGTTTTTTCCACGTGTCTTGACATCCAATGTATCCCTGCAAAGTTTGGTGAAGATCTGAGTATGTAGTTTTTGACCTTATCTGGAACCTCCCATCTGAAAATTTGAAAATTCTTAAAAAATTCGACCAAAATCTTGATGTCTCCAATCTCTTGTTTTGTACGTTTTTTCCACGTGTCTTGACATCCAATGTATCCCTGCAAAGTTTGGTGAAGATCTGAGTATGTAGTTTTTGACCTTATATTGAACCTCCCATCTGAAAATTTGAAAATTCTTAAAAAATTCGTCCAAAATCTTGATGACCCCAATCTCTTGTTTTGTACGTTTTTTCCACGTGTCTTGACATCCAAAGTATCCCTGCAAAGTTTGGTGAAGATCTGAGTATGTAGTTTTTGACCTTATATTGAACCTCCCATCTGAAAATTTGAAAATTCTTAAAAAATTCGTCCAAAATCTTGATGTCTCCAATCTCTTGTTTTGTACGTTTTTTCCACGTGTCTTGACATCCAATGTATCCCTGCAAAGTTTGGTGAAGATCTGAGTATGTAGTTTTTGACCTTATCTGGAACCTCCCATCTGAAAATTTGAAAATTCTTAAAAAATTCGTCGAAAATCTTGATGTCTCCGATCTCTTGTTTTGTACGTTTTTTCCACGTGTCTTGACATGCAAAGTATTCCTGCAAAGTTTGGTGAAGATCTGAGTATGTAGTTTTTGACCTCATCTGGAACCTCCTATCTGAAAATTTGAAAATTCTTAAAAAATTCGTCCAAAATTTTGATGTCTCCAATCTCTTGTTTTGTACGTTTTTTCCACGTGTCTTGACATCCAATGTATCCCTGCAAAGTTTGGTGAAGATCTGAGTATGTAGTTTTTGACCTTATCTGGAACCTCCCATCTGAAAATTTGAAAATTCTTAAAAAATTCTTCGAAAACCTTGATGTCTCCGATCTCTTGTTTTGTACGTTTTTTCCACGTGTCTTGACATCCAATGTATCCCTGCAAAGTTTGGTGAAGATCTGAGTATGTAGTTTTTGACCTTATATGGAACCTCCTTTCTGAAAATTTGAAAATTCTCAAAAAATTCGTCCATAATCTTGATGTCTCCAATCTCTTGTTTTGTACGTTTTTTCCACGTGTCTTGACATCCAATGTATCCCTGCAAAGTTTGGTGAAGATCTGAGTATGTCGTTTTTGACCTTATCTGGAACCTCCCATCTGAAAATTTGAAAATTCTTAAAAAATTCGTCGAAAATCTTGATGTCTCCAATCTTTTGTTTTGTACGTTTTTTCCACGTGTCTTGACATGCAAAGTATCCCTGCAACGTTTGGTGAAGATCTGAGTATGTAGTTTTTGACCTTATCTGGAACCTCCTATCTGAAAATTTGAAAATTCTTCAAAAATTCGTCGAAAATCTTGATGTCTCCAATCTCTTGTTTTGTACGTTTTTTCCACGTGTCTTGACATCCAATGTATTCCTGCAATGTTTGGGTGGAGATCTGAGTATGTAGTTTTAGACCTTATCTGGAACCTCCTATCTGAAAATTTGAAAATTCTTCAAAAATTCGTCCAAAATCTTGATGTCTCCAATCTCTTGTTTTGTACGTTTTTTCCACGTGTCTCGACCTCCAATGGATCCCTGCAAAGTTTGGTGAAGATCTGAGTATGTCGTTTTTGACCTTATCTGGAACATCCTTTCTGAAAATTTGAAAATTCTTAAAAAAATCGTCGAAAATCTTGATGTCTCCAATCTCTTGTTTTGTACGTTTTTTCCACGTGTCTTGACATCCAATGTATCCCTGCAAAGTTTGGTGAAGATCTGAGTATGTAGTTTTTGACCTTATATGGAACCTCCTATCTGAAAATTTGAAAATTCTTAAAAAATTCGTCCAAAATCTTGATGTCTCCAATCTCTTGTTTTGTACGTTTTTTCCACGTGTCTCGACCTCCAATGGATCCCTGCAAAGTTTGGTGAAGATCTGAGTATGTCGTTTTTGACCTTATCTGGAACCTCCCATCTGAAAATTTGAAAATTCTTAAAAAATTCGTCGAAAATCTTGATGTCTCCGATCTCTTGTTTTGTACGTTTTTTCCACGTGTCTTGACATGCAAAGTATTCCTGCAAAGTTTGGTGAAGATCTGAGTATGTAGTTTTTGACCTCATCTGGAACCTCCTATCTGAAAATTTGAAAATTCTTAAAAAATCCGTGCAAAATCTTGATGACCCCAATCTCTTGTTTTGTACGTTTTTTCCACGTGTCTTGACATCCAATGTATTCCTGCAATGTTTGGTGAAGATCTGAGTATGTAGTTTTTGACCTTATATGGAACCTCCTATCTGAAAATTTGAAAATTCTTAAAAAATTCGACCAAAATCTTGATGTTCCGAATCCTATGTTTTGTATGTTTTTTCCACGTGTCTTGACATCCAATGTATCCATGCAAAGTTTGGTGAAGATCTGAGTATGTAGTTTCTGACCTTATATTGAACCTCCCATCTGAAAATTTGAAAATTCTTAAAAAATTCGTCCAAAATCTTGATGACCCCAATCTCTTGTTTTGTACGTTTTTTCCACGTGTCTTGATATCCAATGTATCCCTGCAAAGTTTGGTGAAGATCTGAGTATGTAGTTTTTGACCTTATCTGGAACATCCTTTCTGAAAATTTGAAAATTGTTAAAAAATTCGTCCAAAATCTTGATGTCTCCAATCTCTTTTTTGTACGTTTTTTCCACGTGTCTTGACATCCAATGTATCCCTGCAAAGTTTGGTGAAGATCTGAGTATGTAGTTTTTGACCTTATCTGGAACCTCCCATCTGAAAATTTGAAAATTCTTAAAAAATTCGACCAAAATCTTGATGTCTCCAATCTTTTGTTTTGTACGTTTTTTCCACGTGTCTTGACACATAATGTATCCATGCAAAGTTTGGTGAAGCTCTGAGTATGTAGTTTTTGACCTTATATGGAACCTCCTATCTGAAAATTTGAAAATTCTTAAAAAATTCGTCCAAAATCTTGATGTCTCCAATCTCTTGTTTTGTACGTTTTTTCCACGTGTCTTGACATCCAATGTATCCCTGCAAAGTTTGGTGAAGATCTGAGTATGTAGTTTTTGACCTTATCTGGAACCTCCCATCTGAAAATTTGAAAATTCCTAAAAAATCCGTGCAAAATCTTGATGACCCCAATCTCTTGTTTTGTACGTTTTTTCCACGTGTCTTGACATCCAATGTATTCCTGCAATGTTTGGTGAAGATCTGAGTATGTAGTTTTTGACCTTATATGGAACCTCCTATCTGAAAATTTGAAAATTCTTAAAAAATTCGACCAAAATCTTGATGTTCCGAATCCTATGTTTTGTATGTTTTTTCCACGTGTCTTGACATCCAATGTATCCATGCAAAGTTTGGTGAAGATCTGAGTATGTAGTTTTTGACCTTATATTGAACCTCCCATCTGAAAATTTGAAAATTCTTAAAAAATTCGTCCAAAATCTTGATGACCCCAATCTCTTGTTTTGTACGTTTTTTCCACGTGTCTTGACATCCAAAGTATCCCTGCAAAGTTTGGTGAAGATCTGAGTATGTAGTTTTTGACCTTATATTGAACCTCCCATCTGAAAATTTGAAAATTCTTAAAAAATTCGTCCAAAATCTTGATGTCTCCAATCTCTTGTTTTGTACGTTTTTTCCACGTGTCTTGACATCCAATGTATCCATGCAAAGTTTGGTGAAGATCTGAGTATGTCGTTTTTGACCTTATCTGGAACCTCCCATCTGAAAATTTGAAAATTCTTAAAAAATTCGTCGAAAATCTTGATGTCTCCAATCTTTTGTTTTGTACGTTTTTTCCACGTGTCTTGACATGCAAAGTATCCCTGCAACGTTTGGTGAAGATCTGAGTATGTAGTTTTTGACCTTATCTGGAACCTCCTATCTGAAAATTTGAAAATTCTTCAAAAATTCGTCGAAAATCTTGATGTCTCCAATCTCTTGTTTTGTACGTTTTTTCCACGTGTCTTGACATCCAATGTATTCCTGCAATGTTTGGTGGAGATCTGAGTATGTAGTTTTAGACCTTATCTGGAACCTCCTATCTGAAAATTTGAAAATTCTTCAAAAATTCGTCCAAAATCTTGATGTCTCCAATCTCTTGTTTTGTACGTTTTTTCCACGTGTCTCGACCTCCAATGGATCCCTGCAAAGTTTGGTGAAGATCTGAGTATGTCGTTTTTGACCTTATCTGGAACATCCTTTCTGAAAATTTGAAAATTCTTAAAAAATTCGTCGAAAATCTTGATGTCTCCAATCTCTTGTTTTGTACGTTTTTTCCACGGGTCTTGACATCCAATGTATCCCTGCAAAGTTTGGTGAAGATCTGAGTATGTAGTTTTTGACCTTATATGGAACCTCCTATCTGAAAATTTGAAAATTCTTAAAAAATTCGTGCAAAATCTTGATGTCTCCAATCTCTTGTTTTGTACGTTTTTTCCACGTGTCTCGACCTCCAATGGATCCCTGCAAAGTTTGGTGAAGATCTGAGTATGTCGTTTTTGACCTTATCTGGAACCTCCCATCTGAAAATTTGAAAATTCTTAAAAAATTCGTCGAAAATCTTGATGTCTCCGATCTCTTGTTTTGTACGTTTTTTCCACGTGTCTTGACATGCAAAGTATCCCTGCAACGTTTGGTGAAGATCTGAGTATGTAGTTTTTGACCTTATCTGGAACCTCCTATCTGAAAATTTGAAAATTCTTCAAAAATTCGTCGAAAATCTTGATGTCTCCAATCTCTTGTTTTGTACGTTTTTTCCACGTGTCTTGACATCCAATGTATCCCTGCAATGTTTGGTGGAGATCTGAGTATGTAGTTTTTGACCTTATCTGGGACCTCCTATCAGAAAATTTGAAAATTCTTCAAAAATTCGTCCAAAATCTTGATGTCTCCAATCTCTTGTTTTGTACGTTTTTTCCACGTGTCTCGACCTCCAATGTATCCCTGCAAAGTTTGGTGAAGATCTGAGTATGTCGTTTTTGACCTTATCTGGAACATCCTTTCTGAAAATTTGAAAATTCTTAAAAAATTCGTCGAAAATCTTGATGTCTCCAATCTCTTGTTTTGTACGTTTTTTCCACGTGTCTTGACATCCAATGTATCCCTGCAAAGTTTGGTGAAGATCTGAGTATGTAGTTTTTGACCTTATATTGAACCTCCCATCTGAAAATTTGAAAATTCTTAAAAAATTCGTCCAAAATCTTGATGACCCCAATCTCTTGTTTTGTACGTTTTTTCCACGTGTCTTGACATCCAAAGTATCCCTGCAAAGTTTGGTGAAGATCTGAGTATGTAGTTTTTGACCTTATATTGAACCTCCCATCTGAAAATTTGAAAATTCTTCAAAAATTCGTCCAAAATCTTGATGTCTCCAATCTCTTGTTTTGTACGTTTTTTCCACGTGTCTTGACATCCAATGTATCCCTGCAATGTTTGGTGGAGATCTGAGTATGTAGTTTTAGACCTTATCTGGAACCTCCTATCTGAAAATTTGAAAATTCTTCAAAAATTCGTCCAAAATCTTGATGTCTCCAATCTCTTGTTTTGTACGTTTTTTCCACGTGTCTCGACCTCCAATGGATCCCTGCAAAGTTTGGTGAAGATCTGAGTATGTCGTTTTTGACCTTATCTGGAACATCCTTTCTGAAAATTTGAAAATTCTCAAAAAATTCGTCCAAAATCTTGATGTCTCCAATCTCTTGTTTTGTACGTTTTTTCCACGTGTCTCGACCTCCAATGGATCCCTGCAAAGTTTGGTGAAGATCTGAGTATGTCGTTTTTGACCTTATCTGGAACATCCTTTCTGAAAATTTGAAAATTCTTAAAAAATTCGTCGAAAATCTTGATGTCTCCAATCTCTTGTTTTGTACGTTTTTTCCACGTGTCTTGACATCCAATGTATCCCTGCAAAGTTTGGTGAAGATCTGAGTATGTAGTTTTTGACCTTATATTGAACCTCCCATCTGAAAATTTGAAAATTCTTAAAAAATTCGTCCAAAATCTTGATGACCCCAATCTCTTGTTTTGTACGTTTTTTCCACGTGTCTTGACATCCAAAGTATCCCTGCAAAGTTTGGTGAAGATCTGAGTATGTAGTTTTTGACCTTATATTGAACCTCCCATCTGAAAATTTGAAAATTCTTAAAAAATTCGTCCAAAATCTTGATGTCTCCAATCTCTTGTTTTGTACGTTTTTTCCACGTGTCTTGACATCCAATGTATTCCTGCAATGTTTGGTGAAGATCTGAGTATGTAGTTTTTGACCTTATATGGAACCTCCTATCTGAAAATTTGACAATTCTTAAAAAATTCGACCAAAATCTTGATGTTCCGAATCCTATGTTTTGTATGTTTTTTCCACGTGTCTTGACATCCAATGTATCCATGCAAAGTTTGGTGAAGATCTGAGTATGTAGTTTTTGACCTTATATTGAACCTCCCATCTGAAAATTTGAAAATTCTTAAAAAATTCGTCCAAAATCTTGATGACCCCAATCTCTTGTTTTGTACGTTTTTTCCACGTGTCTTGACATCCAATGTATCCATGCAAAGTTTGGTGAAGATCTGAGTATGTCGTTTTTGACCTTATCTGGAACCTCCCATCTGAAAATTTGAAAATTCTTAAAAAATTCGTCGAAAATCTTGATGTCTCCAATCTTTTGTTTTGTACGTTTTTTCCACGTGTCTTGACATGCAAAGTATCCCTGCAACGTTTGGTGAAGATCTGAGTATGTAGTTTTTGACCTTATCTGGAACCTCCTATCTGAAAATTTGAAAATTCTTAAAAAATTCGTCGAAAATCTTGATGTCTCCAATCTCTTGTTTTGTACGTTTTTTCCACGTGTCTTGACATCCAATGTATTCCTGCAATGTTTGGTGGAGATCTGAGTATGTAGTTTTAGACCTTATCTGGAACCTCCTATCTGAAAATTTGAAAATTCTTCAAAAATTCGTCCAAAATCTTGATGTCTCCAATCTCTTGTTTTGTACGTTTTTTCCACGTGTCTCGACCTCCAATGGATCCCTGCAAAGTTTGGTGAAGATCTGAGTATGTCGTTTTTGACCTTATCTGGAACATCCTTTCTGAAAATTTGAAAATTCTTAAAAAATTCGTCGAAAATCTTGATGTCTCCAATCTCTTGTTTTGTACGTTTTTTCCACGTGTCTTGACATCCAATGTATCCCTGCAAAGTTTGGTGAAGATCTGAGTGTGTAGTTTTTGACCTTATATGGAACCTCCTATCTGAAAATTTGAAAATTCTTAAAAAATTCGTCCAAAATCTTGATGTCTCCAATCTCTTGTTTTGTACGTTTTTTCCACGTGTCTCGACCTCCAATGGATCCCTGCAAAGTTTGGTGAAGATCTGAGTATGTCGTTTTTGACCTTATCTGGAACCTCCCATCTGAAAATTTGAAAATTCTTAAAAAATTCGTCGAAAATCTTGATGTCTCCGATCTCTTGTTTTGTACGTTTTTTCCACGTGTCTTGACATGCAAAGTATCCCTGCAACGTTTGGTGAAGATCTGAGTATGTAGTTTTTGACCTTATCTGGAACCTCCTATCTGAAAATTTGAAAATTCTTCAAAAATTCGTCGAAAATCTTGATGTCTCCAATCTCTTGTTTTGTACGTTTTTTCCACGTGTCTTGACATCCAATGTATCCCTGCAATGTTTGGTGGAGATCTGAGTATGTAGTTTTTGACCTTATCTGGGACCTCCTATCAGAAAATTTGAAAATTCTTCAAAAATTCGTCCAAAATCTTGATGTCTCCAATCTCTTGTTTTGTACGTTTTTTCCACGTGTCTCGACCTCCAATGTATCCCTGCAAAGTTTGGTGAAGATCTGAGTATGTCGTTTTTGACCTTATCTGGAACATCCTTTCTGAAAATTTGAAAATTCTTAAAAAATTCGTCGAAAATCTTGATGTCTCCAATCTCTTGTTTTGTACGTTTTTTCCACGTGTCTTGACATCCAATGTATCCCTGCAAAGTTTGGTGAAGATCTGAGTATGTAGTTTTTGACCTTATATGGAACCTCCTTTCTGAAAATTTGAAAATTCTCAAAAAATTCGTCCATAATCTTGATGTCTCCAATCTCTTGTTTTGTACGTTTTTTCCACGTGTCTTGACATCCAATGTATCCCTGCAAAGTTTGGTGAAGATCTGAGTATGTAGTTTTTGACCTTATCTGGAACCTCCCATCTGAAAATTTGAAAATTCTTAAAAAATTCGACCAAAATCTTGATGTCTCCAATCTCTTGTTTTGTACGTTTTTTCCACGTGTCTTGACATCCAATGTATCCCTGCAAAGTTTGGTGAAGATCTGAGTATGTAGTTTTTGACCTTATATTGAACCTCCTATCTGAAAATTTGAAAATTCTTAAAAAATTCGTCCAAAATCTTGATGACCCCAATCTCTTGTTTTGTACGTTTTTTCCACGTGTCTTGACATCCAAAGTATCCCTGCAAAGTTTGGTGAAGATCTGAGTATGTAGTTTTTGACCTTATATTGAACCTCCCATCTGAAAATTTGAAAATTCTTAAAAAATTCGTCCAAAATCTTGATGTCTCCAATCTCTTGTTTTGTACGTTTTTTCCACGTGTCTTGACATCCAATGTATCCATGCAAAGTTTGGTGAAGATCTGAGTATGTCGTTTTTGACCTTATCTGGAACCTCCCATCTGAAAATTTGAAAATTCTTAAAAAATTCGTCGAAAATCTTGATGTCTCCAATCTTTTGTTTTGTACGTTTTTTCCACGTGTCTTGACATCCAATGTATCCCTGCAAAGTTTGGTGAAGATCTGAGTATGTAGTTTTTGACCTTATCTGGAACCTCCCATCTGAAAATTTGAAAATTCTTAAAAAATTCGACCAAAATCTTGATGTCTCCAATCTCTTGTTTTGTACGTTTTTTCCACGTGTCTTGACATCCAATGTATCCCTGCAAAGTTTGGTGAAGATCTGAGTATGTAGTTTTTGACCTTATATTGAACCTCCCATCTGAAAATTTGAAAATTCTTAAAAAATTCGTCCAAAATCTTGATGACCCCAATCTCTTGTTTTGTACGTTTTTTCCACGTGTCTTGACATCCAAAGTATCCCTGCAAAGTTTGGTGAAGATCTGAGTATGTAGTTTTTGACCTTATATTGAACCTCCCATCTGAAAATTTGAAAATTCTTAAAAAATTCGTCCAAAATCTTGATGTCTCCAATCTCTTGTTTTGTACGTTTTTTCCACGTGTCTTGACATCCAATGTATCCCTGCAAAGTTTGGTGAAGATCTGAGTATGTAGTTTTTGACCTTATCTGGAACCTCCCATCTGAAAATTTGAAAATTCTTAAAAAATTCGTCGAAAATCTTGATGTCTCCGATCTCTTGTTTTGTACGTTTTTTCCACGTGTCTTGACATGCAAAGTATTCCTGCAAAGTTTGGTGAAGATCTGAGTATGTAGTTTTTGACCTCATCTGGAACCTCCTATCTGAAAATTTGAAAATTCTTAAAAAATTCGTCCAAAATTTTGATGTCTCCAATCTCTTGTTTTGTACGTTTTTTCCACGTGTCTTGACATCCAATGTATCCCTGCAAAGTTTGGTGAAGATCTGAGTATGTAGTTTTTGACCTTATCTGGAACCTCCCATCTGAAAATTTGAAAATTCTTAAAAAATTCTTCGAAAACCTTGATGTCTCCGATCTCTTGTTTTGTACGTTTTTTCCACGTGTCTTGACATCCAATGTATCCCTGCAAAGTTTGGTGAAGATCTGAGTATGTAGTTTTTGACCTTATATGGAACCTCCTTTCTGAAAATTTGAAAATTCTCAAAAAATTCGTCCATAATCTTGATGTCTCCAATCTCTTGTTTTGTACGTTTTTTCCACGTGTCTTGACATCCAATGTATCCCTGCAAAGTTTGGTGAAGATCTGAGTATGTCGTTTTTGACCTTATCTGGAACCTCCCATCTGAAAATTTGAAAATTCTTAAAAAATTCGTCGAAAATCTTGATGTCTCCAATCTTTTGTTTTGTACGTTTTTTCCACGTGTCTTGACATGCAAAGTATCCCTGCAACGTTTGGTGAAGATCTGAGTATGTAGTTTTTGACCTTATCTGGAACCTCCTATCTGAAAATTTGAAAATTCTTCAAAAATTCGTCGAAAATCTTGATGTCTCCAATCTCTTGTTTTGTACGTTTTTTCCACGTGTCTTGACATCCAATGTATTCCTGCAATGTTTGGGTGGAGATCTGAGTATGTAGTTTTAGACCTTATCTGGAACCTCCTATCTGAAAATTTGAAAATTCTTCAAAAATTCGTCCAAAATCTTGATGTCTCCAATCTCTTGTTTTGTACGTTTTTTCCACGTGTCTCGACCTCCAATGGATCCCTGCAAAGTTTGGTGAAGATCTGAGTATGTCGTTTTTGACCTTATCTGGAACATCCTTTCTGAAAATTTGAAAATTCTTAAAAAATTCGTCGAAAATCTTGATGTCTCCAATCTCTTGTTTTGTACGTTTTTTCCACGTGTCTTGACATCCAATGTATCCCTGCAAAGTTTGGTGAAGATCTGAGTATGTAGTTTTTGACCTTATATGGAACCTCCTATCTGAAAATTTGAAAATTCTTAAAAAATTCGTCCAAAATCTTGATGTCTCCAATCTCTTGTTTTGTACGTTTTTTCCACGTGTCTCGACCTCCAATGGATCCCTGCAAAGTTTGGTGAAGATCTGAGTATGTCGTTTTTGACCTTATCTGGAACCTCCCATCTGAAAATTTGAAAATTCTTAAAAAATTCGTCGAAAATCTTGATGTCTCCGATCTCTTGTTTTGTACGTTTTTTCCACGTGTCTTGACATGCAAAGTATTCCTGCAAAGTTTGGTGAAGATCTGAGTATGTAGTTTTTGACCTCATCTGGAACCTCCTATCTGAAAATTTGAAAATTCTTAAAAAATCCGTGCAAAATCTTGATGACCCCAATCTCTTGTTTTGTACGTTTTTTCCACGTGTCTTGACATCCAATGTATTCCTGCAATGTTTGGTGAAGATCTGAGTATGTAGTTTTTGACCTTATATGGAACCTCCTATCTGAAAATTTGAAAATTCTTAAAAAATTCGACCAAAATCTTGATGTTCCGAATCCTATGTTTTGTATGTTTTTTCCACGTGTCTTGACATCCAATGTATCCATGCAAAGTTTGGTGAAGATCTGAGTATGTAGTTTCTGACCTTATATTGAACCTCCCATCTGAAAATTTGAAAATTCTTAAAAAATTCGTCCAAAATCTTGATGACCCCAATCTCTTGTTTTGTACGTTTTTTCCACGTGTCTTGATATCCAATGTATCCCTGCAAAGTTTGGTGAAGATCTGAGTATGTAGTTTTTGACCTTATCTGGAACATCCTTTCTGAAAATTTGAAAATTGTTAAAAAATTCGTCCAAAATCTTGATGTCTCCAATCTCTTTTTTGTACGTTTTTTCCACGTGTCTTGACATCCAATGTATCCCTGCAAAGTTTGGTGAAGATCTGAGTATGTAGTTTTTGACCTTATCTGGAACCTCCCATCTGAAAATTTGAAAATTCTTAAAAAATTCGACCAAAATCTTGATGTCTCCAATCTTTTGTTTTGTACGTTTTTTCCACGTGTCTTGACACATAATGTATCCATGCAAAGTTTGGTGAAGATCTGAGTATGTAGTTTTTGACCTTATATGGAACCTCCTATCTGAAAATTTGAAAATTCTTAAAAAATTCGTCCAAAATCTTGATGTCTCCAATCTCTTGTTTTGTACGTTTTTTCCACGTGTCTTGACATCCAATGTATCCCTGCAAAGTTTGGTGAAGATCTGAGTATGTAGTTTTTGACCTTATCTGGAACCTCCCATCTGAAAATTTGAAAATTCCTAAAAAATCCGTGCAAAATCTTGATGACCCCAATCTCTTGTTTTGTACGTTTTTTCCACGTGTCTTGACATCCAATGTATTCCTGCAATGTTTGGTGAAGATCTGAGTATGTAGTTTTTGACCTTATATGGAACCTCCTATCTGAAAATTTGAAAATTCTTAAAAAATTCGACCAAAATCTTGATGTTCCGAATCCTATGTTTTGTATGTTTTTTCCACGTGTCTTGACATCCAATGTATCCATGCAAAGTTTGGTGAAGATCTGAGTATGTAGTTTTTGACCTTATATTGAACCTCCCATCTGAAAATTTGAAAATTCTTAAAAAATTCGTCCAAAATCTTGATGACCCCAATCTCTTGTTTTGTACGTTTTTTCCACGTGTCTTGACATCCAAAGTATCCCTGCAAAGTTTGGTGAAGATCTGAGTATGTAGTTTTTGACCTTATATTGAACCTCCCATCTGAAAATTTGAAAATTCTTAAAAAATTCGTCCAAAATCTTGATGTCTCCAATCTCTTGTTTTGTACGTTTTTTCCACGTGTCTTGACATCCAATGTATCCATGCAAAGTTTGGTGAAGATCTGAGTATGTCGTTTTTGACCTTATCTGGAACCTCCCATCTGAAAATTTGAAAATTCTTAAAAAATTCGTCGAAAATCTTGATGTCTCCAATCTTTTGTTTTGTACGTTTTTTCCACGTGTCTTGACATGCAAAGTATCCCTGCAACGTTTGGTGAAGATCTGAGTATGTAGTTTTTGACCTTATCTGGAACCTCCTATCTGAAAATTTGAAAATTCTTCAAAAATTCGTCGAAAATCTTGATGTCTCCAATCTCTTGTTTTGTACGTTTTTTCCACGTGTCTTGACATCCAATGTATTCCTGCAATGTTTGGTGGAGATCTGAGTATGTAGTTTTAGACCTTATCTGGAACCTCCTATCTGAAAATTTGAAAATTCTTCAAAAATTCGTCCAAAATCTTGATGTCTCCAATCTCTTGTTTTGTACGTTTTTTCCTCGTGTCTCGACCTCCAATGGATCCCTGCAAAGTTTGGTGAAGATCTGAGTATGTCGTTTTTGACCTTATCTGGAACATCCTTTCTGAAAATTTGAAAATTCTTAAAAAATTCGTCGAAAATCTTGATGTCTCCAATCTCTTGTTTTGTACGTTTTTTCCACGGGTCTTGACATCCAATGTATCCCTGCAAAGTTTGGTGAAGATCTGAGTATGTAGTTTTTGACCTTATATGGAACCTCCTATCTGAAAATTTGAAAATTCTTAAAAAATTCGTGCAAAATCTTGATGTCTCCAATCTCTTGTTTTGTACGTTTTTTCCACGTGTCTCGACCTCCAATGGATCCCTGCAAAGTTTGGTGAAGATCTGAGTATGTCGTTTTTGACCTTATCTGGAACCTCCCATCTGAAAATTTGAAAATTCTTAAAAAATTCGTCGAAAATCTTGATGTCTCCGATCTCTTGTTTTGTACGTTTTTTCCACGTGTCTTGACATGCAAAGTATCCCTGCAACGTTTGGTGAAGATCTGAGTATGTAGTTTTTGACCTTATCTGGAACCTCCTATCTGAAAATTTGAAAATTCTTCAAAAATTCGTCGAAAATCTTGATGTCTCCAATCTCTTGTTTTGTACGTTTTTTCCACGTGTCTTGACATCCAATGTATCCCTGCAATGTTTGGTGGAGATCTGAGTATGTAGTTTTTGACCTTATCTGGGACCTCCTATCAGAAAATTTGAAAATTCTTCAAAAATTCGTCCAAAATCTTGATGTCTCCAATCTCTTGTTTTGTACGTTTTTTCCACGTGTCTCGACCTCCAATGTATCCCTGCAAAGTTTGGTGAAGATCTGAGTATGTCGTTTTTGACCTTATCTGGAACATCCTTTCTGAAAATTTGAAAATTCTTAAAAAATTCGTCGAAAATCTTGATGTCTCCAATCTCTTGTTTTGTACGTTTTTTCCACGTGTCTTGACATCCAATGTATCCCTGCAAAGTTTGGTGAAGATCTGAGTATGTAGTTTTTGACCTTATATTGAACCTCCCATCTGAAAATTTGAAAATTCTTAAAAAATTCGTCCAAAATCTTGATGACCCCAATCTCTTGTTTTGTACGTTTTTTCCACGTGTCTTGACATCCAAAGTATCCCTGCAAAGTTTGGTGAAGATCTGAGTATGTAGTTTTTGACCTTATATTGAACCTCCCATCTGAAAATTTGAAAATTCTTCAAAAATTCGTCCAAAATCTTGATGTCTCCAATCTCTTGTTTTGTACGTTTTTTCCACGTGTCTTGACATCCAATGTATCCCTGCAATGTTTGGTGGAGATCTGAGTATGTAGTTTTAGACCTTATCTGGAACCTCCTATCTGAAAATTTGAAAATTCTTCAAAAATTCGTCCAAAATCTTGATGTCTCCAATCTCTTGTTTTGTACGTTTTTTCCACGTGTCTCGACCTCCAATGGATCCCTGCAAAGTTTGGTGAAGATCTGAGTATGTCGTTTTTGACCTTATCTGGAACATCCTTTCTGAAAATTTGAAAATTCTCAAAAAATTCGTCCAAAATCTTGATGTCTCCAATCTCTTGTTTTGTACGTTTTTTCCACGTGTCTCGACCTCCAATGGATCCCTGCAAAGTTTGGTGAAGATCTGAGTATGTCGTTTTTGACCTTATCTGGAACATCCTTTCTGAAAATTTGAAAATTCTTAAAAAATTCGTCGAAAATCTTGATGTCTCCAATCTCTTGTTTTGTACGTTTTTTCCACGTGTCTTGACATCCAATGTATCCCTGCAAAGTTTGGTGAAGATCTGAGTATGTAGTTTTTGACCTTATATTGAACCTCCCATCTGAAAATTTGAAAATTCTTAAAAAATTCGTCCAAAATCTTGATGACCCCAATCTCTTGTTTTGTACGTTTTTTCCACGTGTCTTGACATCCAAAGTATCCCTGCAAAGTTTGGTGAAGATCTGAGTATGTAGTTTTTGACCTTATATTGAACCTCCCATCTGAAAATTTGAAAATTCTTAAAAAATTCGTCCAAAATCTTGATGTCTCCAATCTCTTGTTTTGTACGTTTTTTCCACGTGTCTTGACATCCAATGTATCCATGCAAAGTTTGGTGAAGATCTGAGTATGTCGTTTTTGACCTTATCTGGAACCTCCCATCTGAAAATTTGAAAATTCTTAAAAAATTCGTCGAAAATCTTGATGTCTCCAATCTTTTGTTTTGTACGTTTTTTCCACGTGTCTTGACATGCAAAGTATCCCTGCAACGTTTGGTGAAGATCTGAGTATGTAGTTTTTGACCTTATCTGGAACCTCCTATCTGAAAATTTGAAAATTCTTCAAAAATTCGTCGAAAATCTTGATGTCTCCAATCTCTTGTTTTGTACGTTTTTTCCACGTGTCTTGACATCCAATGTATTCCTGCAATGTTTGGTGGAGATCTGAGTATGTAGTTTTAGACCTTATCTGGAACCTCCTATCTGAAAATTTGAAAATTCTTCAAAAATTCGTCCAAAATCTTGATGTCTCCAATCTCTTGTTTTGTACGTTTTTTCCACGTGTCTCGACCTCCAATGGATCCCTGCAAAGTTTGGTGAAGATCTGAGTATGTCGTTTTTGACCTTATCTGGAACATCCTTTCTGAAAATTTGAAAATTCTTAAAAAATTCGTCGAAAATCTTGATGTCTCCAATCTCTTGTTTTGTACGTTTTTTCCACGTGTCTTGACATCCAATGTATCCCTGCAAAGTTTGGTGAAGATCTGAGTATGTAGTTTTTGACCTTATATGGAACCTCCTATCTGAAAATTTGAAAATTCTTAAAAAATTCGTCCAAAATCTTGATGTCTCCAATCTCTTGTTTTGTACGTTTTTTCCACGTGTCTCGACCTCCAATGGATCCCTGCAAAGTTTGGTGAAGATCTGAGTATGTCGTTTTTGACCTTATCTGGAACCTCCCATCTGAAAATTTGAAAATTCTTAAAAAATTCGACGAAAAATCTTGATGTCTCCGATCTCTTGTTTTGTACGTTTTTTCCACGTGTCTTGACATGCAAAGTATTCCTGCAAAGTTTGGTGAAGATCTGAGTATGTAGTTTTTGACCTCATCTGGAACCTCCTATCTGAAAATTTGAAAATTCTTAAAAAATCCGTGCAAAATCTTGATGACCCCAATCTCTTGTTTTGTACGTTTTTTCCACGTGTCTTGACATCCAATGTATTCCTGCAATGTTTGGTGAAGATCTGAGTATGTAGTTTTTGACCTTATATGGAACCTCCTATCTGAAAATTTGAAAATTCTTAAAAAATTCGACCAAAATCTTGATGTTCCGAATCCTATGTTTTGTATGTTTTTTCCACGTGTCTTGACATCCAATGTATCCATGCAAAGTTTGGTGAAGATCTGAGTATGTAGTTTTTGACCTTATATTGAACCTCCCATCTGAAAATTTGAAAATTCTTAAAAAATTCGTCCAAAATCTTGATGACCCCAATCTCTTGTTTTGTACGTTTTTTCCACGTGTCTTGACATCCAAAGTATCCCTGCAAAGTTTGGTGAAGATCTGAGTATGTAGTTTTTGACCTTATATGGAACCTCCTTTCTGAAAATTTGAGAATTCTTAAAAAATTCGTCCAAAATCTTGATGTCTCCAATCTCTTGTTTTGTACGTTTTTTCCACGTGTCTTGACATCCAATGTATCCCTGCAAAGTTTGGTGAAGATCTGAGTATGTAGTTTTTGACCTTATCTGGAACATCCTTTCTGAAAATTTGAAAATTGTTAAAAAATTCGTCCAAAATCTTGATGTCTCCAATCTCTTTTTTGTACGTTTTTTCCACGTGTCTTGACATCCAATGTATCCCTGCAAAGTTTGGTGAAGATCTGAGTATGTAGTTTTTGACCTTATCTGGAACCTCCCATCTGAAAATTTGAAAATTCTTAAAAAATTCGACCAAAATTTTGATGTCTCCAATCTTTTGTTTTGTACGTTTTTTCCACGTGTCTTGACACATAATGTATCCCTGCAGAGTTTGGTGAAGATCTGAGTATGTAGTTTTTGACCTTATATGGAACCTCCTATCTGAAAATTTGAAAATTCTTAAAAAATTCGTCCAAAATCTTGATGTCTCCAATCTCTTGTTTTGTACGTTTTTTCCACGTGTCTTGACATCCAATGTATCCCTGCAAAGTTTGGTGAAGATCTGAGTATGTAGTTTTTGACCTTATCTGGAACCTCCCATCTGAAAATTTGAAAATTCCTAAAAAATCCGTGCAAAATCTTGATGACCCCAATCTCTTGTTTTGTACGTTTTTTCCACGTGTCTTGACATCCAATGTATTCCTGCAATGTTTGGTGAAGATCTGAGTATGTAGTTTTTGACCTTATATGGAACCTCCTATCTGAAAATTTGAAAATTCTTAAAAAATTCGACCAAAATCTTGATGTTCCGAATCCTATGTTTTGTATGTTTTTTCCACGTGTCTTGACATCCAATGTATCCATGCAAAGTTTGGTGAAGATCTGAGTATGTAGTTTTTGACCTTATATTGAACCTCCCATCTGAAAATTTGAAAATTCTTAAAAAATTCGTCCAAAATCTTGATGTCTCCAATCTCTTGTTTTGTACGTTTTTTCCACGTGTCTTGACATCCAATGTATCCATGCAAAGTTTGGTGAAGATCTGAGTATGTCGTTTTTGACCTTATCTGGAACCTCCCATCTGAAAATTTGAAAATTCTTAAAAAATTCGTCGAAAATCTTGATGTCTCCAATCTTTTGTTTTGTACGTTTTTTCCACGTGTCTTGACATGCAAAGTATCCCTGCAACGTTTGGTGAAGATCTGAGTATGTAGTTTTTGACCTTATCTGGAAC
Source organism: Lepisma saccharinum (assembly GCF_977018435.1). Taxonomy (NCBI): domain Eukaryota; kingdom Metazoa; phylum Arthropoda; class Insecta; order Zygentoma; family Lepismatidae; genus Lepisma; species Lepisma saccharinum. Next base: position 87,488 of record NW_028143112.1, on the reverse strand, counting down.
CTCCTATCTGAAAATTTGAAAATTCTTCAAAAATTCGTCGAAAATCTTGATGTCTCCAATCTCTTGTTTTGTACGTTTTTTCCACGTGTCTTGACATCCAATGTATTCCTGCAATGTTTGGTGGAGATCTGAGTATGTAGTTTTAGACCTTATCTGGAACCTCCTATCTGAAAATTTGAAAATTCTTCAAAAATTCGTCCAAAATCTTGATGTCTCCAATCTCTTGTTTTGTACGTTTTTTCCACGTGTCTCGACCTCCAATGGATCCCTGCAAAGTTTGGTGAAGATCTGAGTATGTAGTTTTTGACCTTATCTGGAACATCCTTTCTGAAAATTTGAAAATTCTTAAAAAATTCGTCGAAAATCTTGATGTCTCCAATCTCTTGTTTTGTACGTTTTTTCCACGTGTCTTGACATCCAATGTATCCCTGCAAAGTTTGGTGAAGATCTGAGTATGTAGTTTTTGACCTTATATGGAACCTCCTATCTGAAAATTTGAAAATTCTTAAAAAATTCGTCCAAAATCTTGATGTCTCCAATCTCTTGTTTTGTACGTTTTTTCCACGTGTCTCGACCTCCAATGGATCCCTGCAAAGTTTGGTGAAGATCTGAGTATGTCGTTTTTGACCTTATCTGGAACCTCCCATCTGAAAATTTGAAAATTCTTAAAAAATTCGTCGAAAATCTTGATGTCTCCGATCTCTTGTTTTGTACGTTTTTTCCACGTGTCTTGACATGCAAAGTATTCCTGCAAAGTTTGGTGAAGATCTGAGTATGTAGTTTTTGACCTCATCTGGAACCTCCTATCTGAAAATTTGAAAATTCTTAAAAAATCCGTGCAAAATCTTGATGACCCCAATCTCTTGTTTTGTACGTTTTTTCCACGTGTCTTGACATCCAATGTATTCCTGCAATGTTTGGTGAAGATCTGAGTATGTAGTTTTTGACCTTATATGGAACCTCCTATCTGAAAATTTGAAAATTCTTAAAAAATTCGACCAAAATCTTGATGTTCCGAATCCTATGTTTTGTATGTTTTTTCCACGTGTCTTGACATCCAATGTATCCATGCAAAGTTTGGTGAAGATCTGAGTATGTAGTTTTTGACCTTATATTGAACCTCCTATCTGAAAATTTGAAAATTCTTAAAAAATTCGTCCAAAATCTTGATGACCCCAATCTCTTGTTTTGTACGTTTTTTCCACGTGTCTTGACATCCAAAGTATCCCTGCAAAGTTTGGTGAAGATCTGAGTATGTAGTTTTTGACCTTATATGGAACCTCCTTTCTGAAAATTTGAGAATTCTTAAAAAATTCGTCCAAAATCTTGATGTCTCCAATCTCTTGTTTTGTACGTTTTTTCCACGTGTCTTGACATCCAATGTATCCCTGCAAAGTTTGGTGAAGATCTGAGTATGTAGTTTTTGACCTTATCTGGAACATCCTTTCTGAAAATTTGAAAATTGTTAAAAAATTCGTCCAAAATCTTGATGTCTCCAATCTCTTTTTTGTACGTTTTTTCCACGTGTCTTGACATCCAATGTATCCCTGCAAAGTTTGGTGAAGATCTGAGTATGTAGTTTTTGACCTTATCTGGAACCTCCCATCTGAAAATTTGAAAATTCTTAAAAAATTCGACCAAAATTTTGATGTCTCCAATCTTTTGTTTTGTACGTTTTTTCCACGTGTCTTGACACATAATGTATCCCTGCAGAGTTTGGTGAAGATCTGAGTATGTAGTTTTTGACCTTATATGGAACCTCCTATCTGAAAATTTGAAAATTCTTCAAAAATTCGTCCAAAATCTTGATGTCTCCAATCTCTTGTTTTGTACGTTTTTTCCACGTGTCTTGACATCCAATGTATCCCTGCAAAGTTTGGTGAAGATCTGAGTATGTAGTTTTTGACCTTATCTGGAACCTCCCATCTGAAAATTTGAAAATTCCTAAAAAATCCGTGCAAAATCTTGATGACCCCAATCTCTTGTTTTGTACGTTTTTTCCACGTGTCTTGACATCCAATGTATTCCTGCAATGTTTGGTGAAGATCTGAGTATGTAGTTTTTGACCTTATATGGAACCTCCTATCTGAAAATTTGAAAATTCTTAAAAAATTCGACCAAAATCTTGATGTTCCGAATCCTATGTTTTGTATGTTTTTTCCACGTGTCTTGACATCCAATGTATCCATGCAAAGTTTGGTGAAGATCTGAGTATGTAGTTTTTGACCTTATATTGAACCTCCCATCTGAAAATTTGAAAATTCTTAAAAAATTCGTCCAAAATCTTGATGACCCCAATCACTTGTTTTGTACGTTTTTTCCACGTGTCTTGACATCCAAAGTATCCCTGCAAAGTTTGGTGAAGATTTGAGTATGTAGTTTTTGACCTTATATTGAACCTCCCATCTGAAAATTTGAAAATTCTTAAAAAATTCGTCCAAAATCTTGATGTCTCCAATCTCTTGTTTTGTACGTTTTTTCCACGTGTCTTGACATCCAATGTATCCATGCAAAGTTTGGTGAAGATCTGAGTATGTCGTTTTTGACCTTATCTGGAACCTCCCATCTGAAAATTTGAAAATTCTTAAAAAATTCGTCGAATATCTTGATGTCTCCAATCTTTTGTTTTGTACGTTTTTTCCACGTGTCTTGACATGCAAAGTATCCCTGCAACGTTTGGTGAAGATCTGAGTATGTAGTTTTTGACCTTATCTGGAACCTCCTATCTGAAAATTTGAAAATTCTTCAAAAATTCGTCGAAAATCTTGATGTCTCCAATCTCTTGTTTTGTACGTTTTTTCCACGTGTCTTGACATCCAATGTATTCCTGCAATGTTTGGTGGAGATCTGAGTATGTAGTTTTAGACCTTATCTGGAACCTCCTATCTGAAAATTTGAAAATTCTTCAAAAATTCGTCCAAAATCTTGATGTCTCCAATCTCTTGTTTTGTACGTTTTTTCCACGTGTCTCGACCTCCAATGGATCCCTGCAAAGTTTGGTGAAGATCTGAGTATGTCGTTTTTGACCTTATCTGGAACATCCTTTCTGAAAATTTGAAAATTGTTAAAAAATTCGTCCAAAATCTTGATGTCTCCAATCTCTTTTTTGTACGTTTTTTCCACGTGTCTTGACATCCAATGTATCCCTGCAAAGTTTGGTGAAGATCTGAGTATGTAGTTTTTGACCTTATCTGGAACCTCCCATCTGAAAATTTGAAAATTCTTAAAAAATTCGACCAAAATCTTGATGTCTCCAATCTTTTGTTTTGTACGTTTTTTCCACGTGTCTTGACACATAATGTATCCATGCAAAGTTTGGTGAAGATCTGAGTATGTAGTTTTTGACCTTATATGGAACCTCCTATCTGAAAATTTGAAAATTCTTAAAAAATTCGTCCAAAATTTTGATGTCTCCAATCTCTTGTTTTGTACGTTTTTTCCACGTGTCTTGACATCCAATGTATCCCTGCAATGTTTGGTGAAGATCTGAGTATGTAGTTTTTGACCTTATATGGAACCTCCTATCTGAAAATTTGAAAATTCTTAAAAAATTCGACCAAAATCTTGATGTCTCCAATCTCTTGTTTTGTACGTTTTTTCCACGTGTCTTGACATCCAATGTATCCCTGCAAAGTTTGGTGAAGATCTGAGTATGTAGTTTTTGACCTTATATTGAACCTCCCATCTGAAAATTTGAAAATTCTTAAAAAATTCGTCCAAAATCTTGATGTCTCCAATCTCTTGTTTTGTACGTTTTTTCCACGTGTCTTGATATCCAATGTATCCCTGCAAAGTTTGGTGAAGATCTGAGTATGTAGTTTTTGACCTTATATGGAACCTCCTATCTGAAAATTTGAAAATTCTTAAAAAATTCGACCAAAATCTTGATGTTCCGAATCCTATGTTTTGTATGTTTTTTCCACGTGTCTTGACATGCAAAGTATTCCTGCAAAGTTTGGTGAAGATCTGAGTATGTAGTTTTTGACCTTATCTGGAACCTCCTATCTGAAAATTTGAAAATTCTTAAAAAATTCGTCGAAAAAATTGATGTCTCCGATCTCTTGTTTTGTACGTTTTTTCCACGTGTCTTGACATGCAAAGTATTCCTGCAAAGTTTGGTGAAGATCTGAGTATGTAGTTTTTGACCTTATCTGGAACCTCCCATCTGAAAATTTGAAAATTCCTAAAAAATCCGTCCAAAATCTTGATGACCCCAATCTCTTGTTTTGTACGTTTTTTCCACGTGTCTTGACATCCAATGTATCCCTGCAATGTTTGGTGAAGATCTGAGTATGTCGTTTTTGACCTTATCTGGAACCTCCCATCTGAAAATTTGAAAATTCTTAAAAAATTCGTCGAAAATCTTGATGTCTCCAATCTTTTGTTTTGTACGTTTTTTCCACGTGTCTTGACATGCAAAGTATCCCTGCAACGTTTGGTGAAGATCTGAGTATGTAGTTTTTGACCTTATCTGGAACCTCCTATCTGAAAATTTGAAAATTCTTCAAAAATTCGTCGAAAATCTTGATGTCTCCAATCTCTTGTTTTGTACGTTTTTTCCACGTGTCTTGACATCCAATGTATTCCTGCAATGTTTGGTGGAGATCTGAGTATGTAGTTTTAGACCTTATCTGGAACCTCCTATCTGAAAATTTGAAAATTCTTCAAAAATTCGTCGAAAATCTTGATGTCTCCAATCTCTTTTTTGTACGTTTTTTCCACGTGTCTTGACATCCAATGTATCCCTGCAAAGTTTGGTGAAGATCTGAGTATGTCGTTTTTGACCTTATCTGGAACATCCTTTCTGAAAATTTGAAAATTCTTAAAAAATTCGTCGAAAATCTTGATGTCTCCAATCTCTTGTTTTGTACGTTTTTTCCACGTGTCTTGACATCCAATGTATCCCTGCAAAGTTTGGTGAAGATCTGAGTATGTAGTTTTTGACCTTATATGGAACCTCCTATCTGAAAATTTGAAAATTCTTAAAAAATTCGTCCAAAATCTTGATGTCTCCAATCTCTTGTTTTGTACGTTTTTTCCACGTGTCTCGACCTCCAATGGATCCCTGCAAAGTTTGGTGAAGATCTGAGTATGTAGTTTTTGACCTTATCTGGAACCTCCCATCTGAAAATTTGAAAATTCCTAAAAAATCCGTGCAAAATCTTGATGACCCCAATCTCTTGTTTTGTACGTTTTTTCCACGTGTCTTGACATCCAATGTATTCCTGCAATGTTTGGTGAAGATCTGAGTATGTAGTTTTTGACCTTATATGGAACCTCCTATCTGAAAATTTGAAAATTCTTAAAAAATTCGACCAAAATCTTGATGTTCCGAATCCTATGTTTTGTATGTTTTTTCCACGTGTCTTGACATCCAATGTATCCATGCAAAGTTTGGTGAAGATCTGAGTATGTAGTTTTTGACCTTATATTGAACCTCCCATCTGAAAATTTGAAAATTCTTAAAAAATTCGTCCAAAATCTTGATGACCCCAATCTCTTGTTTTGTACGTTTTTTCCACGTGTCTTGACATCCAAAGTATCCCTGCAAAGTTTGGTGAAGATTTGAGTATGTAGTTTTTGACCTTATATTGAACCTCCCATCTGAAAATTTGAAAATTCTTAAAAAATTCGTCCAAAATCTTGATGTCTCCAATCTCTTGTTTTGTACGTTTTTTCCACGTGTCTTGACATCCAATGTATCCATGCAAAGTTTGGTGAAGATCTGAGTATGTCGTTTTTGACCTTATCTGGAACCTCCCATCTGAAAATTTGAAAATTCTTAAAAAATTCGTCGAATATCTTGATGTCTCCAATCTTTTGTTTTGTACGTTTTTTCCACGTGTCTTGACATGCAAAGTATCCCTGCAACGTTTGGTGAAGATCTGAGTATGTAGTTTTTGACCTTATCTGGAACCTCCTATCTGAAAATTTGAAAATTCTTCAAAAATTCGTCGAAAATCTTGATGTCTCCAATCTCTTGTTTTGTACGTTTTTTCCACGTGTCTTGACATCCAATGTATTCCTGCAATGTTTGGTGGAGATCTGAGTATGTAGTTTTAGACCTTATCTGGAACCTCCTATCTGAAAATTTGAAAATTCTTCAAAAATTCGTCCAAAATCTTGATGTCTCCAATCTCTTGTTTTGTACGTTTTTTCCACGTGTCTCGACCTCCAATGGATCCCTGCAAAGTTTGGTGAAGATCTGAGTATGTCGTTTTTGACCTTATCTGGAACATCCTTTCTGAAAATTTGAAAATTGTTAAAAAATTCGTCCAAAATCTTGATGTCTCCAATCTCTTTTTTGTACGTTTTTTCCACGTGTCTTGACATCCAATGTATCCCTGCAAAGTTTGGTGAAGATCTGAGTATGTAGTTTTTGACCTTATCTGGAACCTCCCATCTGAAAATTAGAAAATTCTTAAAAAATTCGACCAAAATCTTGATGTCTCCAATCTTTTGTTTTGTACGTTTTTTCCACGTGTCTTGACACATAATGTATCCATGCAAAGTTTGGTGAAGATCTGAGTATGTAGTTTTTGACCTTATATGGAACCTCCTATCTGAAAATTTGAAAATTCTTAAAAAATTCGTCCAAAATTTTGATGTCTCCAATCTCTTGTTTTGTACGTTTTTTCCACGTGTCTTGACATCCAATGTATCCCTGCAATGTTTGGTGAAGATCTGAGTATGTAGTTTTTGACCTTATATGGAACCTCCTATCTGAAAATTTGAAAATTCTTAAAAAATTCGACCAAAATCTTGATGTCTCCAATCTCTTGTTTTGTACGTTTTTTCCACGTGTCTTGACATCCAATGTATCCCTGCAAAGTTTGGTGAAGATCTGAGTATGTAGTTTTTGACCTTATATTGAACCTCCCATCTGAAAATTTGAAAATTCTTAAAAAATTCGTCCAAAATCTTGATGTCTCCAATCTCTTGTTTTGTACGTTTTTTCCACGTGTCTTGATATCCAATGTATCCCTGCAAAGTTTGGTGAAGATCTGAGTATGTAGTTTTTGACCTTATATGGAACCTCCTATCTGAAAATTTGAAAATTCTTAAAAAATTCGACCAAAATCTTGATGTTCCGAATCCTATGTTTTGTATGTTTTTTCCACGTGTCTTGACATGCAAAGTATTCCTGCAAAGTTTGGTGAAGATCTGAGTATGTAGTTTTTGACCTTATCTGGAACCTCCTATCTGAAAATTTGAAAATTCTTAAAAAATTCGTCGAAAAAATTGATGTCTCCGATCTCTTGTTTTGTACGTTTTTTCCACGTGTCTTGACATGCAAAGTATTCCTGCAAAGTTTGGTGAAGATCTGAGTATGTAGTTTTTGACCTTATCTGGAACCTCCCATCTGAAAATTTGAAAATTCCTAAAAAATCCGTCCAAAATCTTGATGACCCCAATCTCTTGTTTTGTACGTTTTTTCCACGTGTCTTGACATCCAATGTATCCCTGCAATGTTTGGTGAAGATCTGAGTATGTCGTTTTTGACCTTATCTGGAACCTCCCATCTGAAAATTTGAAAATTCTTAAAAAATTCGTCGAAAATCTTGATGTCTCCAATCTTTTGTTTTGTACGTTTTTTCCACGTGTCTTGACATGCAAAGTATCCCTGCAACGTTTGGTGAAGATCTGAGTATGTAGTTTTTGACCTTATCTGGAACCTTCTATCTGAAAATTTGAAAATTCTTCAAAAATTCGTCGAAAATCTTGATGTCTCCAATCTCTTGTTTTGTACGTTTTTTCCACGTGTCTTGACATCCAATGTATTCCTGCAATGTTTGGTGGAGATCTGAGTATGTAGTTTTAGACCTTATCTGGAACCTCCTATCTGAAAATTTGAAAATTCTTCAAAAATTCGTCGAAAATCTTGATGTCTCCAATCTCTTTTTTGTACGTTTTTTCCACGTGTCTTGACATCCAATGTATCCCTGCAAAGTTTGGTGAAGATCTGAGTATGTCGTTTTTGACCTTATCTGGAACATCCTTTCTGAAAATTTGAAAATTCTTAAAAAATTCGTCGAAAATCTTGATGTCTCCAATCTCTTGTTTTGTACGTTTTTTCCACGTGTCTTGACATCCAATGTATCCCTGCAAAGTTTGGTGAAGATCTGAGTATGTAGTTTTTGACCTTATATGGAACCTCCTATCTGAAAATTTGAAAATTCTTAAAAAATTCGTCCAAAATCTTGATGTCTCCAATCTCTTGTTTTGTACGTTTTTTCCACGTGTCTCGACCTCCAATGGATCCCTGCAAAGTTTGGTGAAGATCTGAGTATGTCGTTTTTGACCTTATCTGGAACCTCCCATCTGAAAATTTGAAAATTCTTAAAAAATTCGTCGAAAATCTTGATGTCTCCGATCTCTTGTTTTGTACGTTTTTTCCACGTGTCTTGACATGCAAAGTATTCCTGCAAAGTTTGGTGAAGATCTGAGTATGTAGTTTTTGACCTCATCTGGAACCTCCTATCTGAAAATTTGAAAATTCTTAAAAAATTCGTCCAAAATCTTGATGTCTCCAATCTCTTGTTTTGTACGTTTTTTCCACGTGTCTTGACATCCAATGTATCCCTGCAATGTTTGGTGAAGATCTGAGTATGTAGTTTTTGACCTTATCTGGAACCTCCCATCTGAAAATTTGAAAATTCCTAAAAAATCCGTCCAAAATCTTGATGACCCCAATCTCTTGTTTTGTACTTTTTTTCCACGTGTCTCGACCTCCAATGTATCCCTGCAAAGTTTGGTGAAGATCTGAGTATGTAGTTTTTGACCTTATATGGAACCTCCTATCTGAAAATTTGAAAATTCTTAAAAAATTCGTCCAAAATCTTGATGTCACCAATCCTATGTTTTGTATGTTTTTTCCACGTGTCTTGACATCCAATGTATCCATGCAAAGTTTGGTGAAGATCTGAGTATGTCGTTTTTGACCTTATCTGGAACCTCCCATCTGAAAATTTGAAAATTCTTAAAAAATTCGTCGAAAATCTTGATGTCTCCGATCTCTTGTTTTGTACGTTTTTTCCACGTGTCTTGACATGCAAAGTATTCCTGCAAAGTTTGGTGAAGATCTGAGTATGTAGTTTTTGACCTCATCTGGAACCTCCTATCTGAAAATTTGAAAATTCTTAAAAAATTCGTCCAAAATTTTGATGTCTCCAATCTCTTGTTTTGTACGTTTTTTCCACGTGTCTTGACATCCAATGTATCCCTGCAATGTTTGGTGAAGATCTGAGTATGTAGTTTTTGACCTTATCTGGAACCTCCCATCTGAAAATTTGAAAATTCCTAAAAAATCCGTCCAAATTCTTGATGACCCCAATCTCTTGTTTTGTACTTTTTTTCCACGTGTCTTGACATCCAATGTATCCCTGCAAAGTTTGGTGAAGATCTGAGTATGTAGTTTTTTATCTTATCTGGAACCTCCTATCTGAAAATTTGAAAATTCTTCAAAAATTCGTCCAAAATCTTGATGTCTCCAATCTCTTGTTTTGTACGTTTTTTCCACGTGTCTTGATATCCAATGTATCCCTGCAAAGTTTGGTGAAGATCTGAGTATGTTGTTTTTGACCTTATCTGGAACATCCTTTCTGAAAATTTGAAAATTGTTAAAAAATTCGTCCAAAATCTTGATGTCTCCTATCTCTTGTTTTGTACGTTTTTTCCACGTGTCTTGACATCCAATGTATCCCTGCAAAGTTTGGTGAAGATCTGAGTATGTAGTTTTTGACCTTATCTGGAACCTCCCATCTGAAAATTTGAAAATTCTTAAAAAATTCGACCAATATCTTGATGTCTCCAATCTCTTGTTTTGTACGTTTTTTCCACGTGTCTTGACACATAATGTATCCATGCAAAGTTTGGTGAAGATCTGAGTATGTAGTTTTTGACCTTATATGGAACCTCCTATCTGAAAATTTAAAAATTCTTAAAAAATTCGTCCAAAATCTTGATGTCTCCAATCTCTTGTTTTGTACGTTTTTTCCACGTGTCTTGACATCCAATGTATCCCTGCAAAGTTTGGTGAAGATCTGAGTATGTAGTTTTTGACCTTATCTGGAACCTCCCATCTGAAAATTTGAAAATTCTTAAAAAATTCGACCAAAATCTTGATGTCTCCAATCTTTTGTTTTGTACGTTTTTTCCACGTGTCTTGACACATAATGTATCCATGCAAAGTTTGGTGAAGATCTGAGTATGTAGTTTTTGACCTTATATGGAACCTCCTATCTGAAAATTTGAAAATTCTTAAAAAATTCGTCCAAAATCTTGATGTCTCCAATCTCTTGTTTTGTACGTTTTTTCCACGTGTCTTGACATCCAATGTATCCCTGCAAAGTTTGGTGAAGATCTGAGTATGTAGTTTTTGACCTTATCTGGAACCTCCCATCTGAAAATTTGAAAATTCCTAAAAAATCCGTGCAAAATCTTGATGACCCCAATCTCTTGTTTTGTACGTTTTTTCCACGTGTCTTGACATCCAATGTATCCATGCAAAGTTTGGTGAAGATCTGAGTATGTCGTTTTTGACCTTATCTGGAACCTCCCATCTGAAAATTTGAAAATTCTTAAAAAATTCGTCGAAAATCTTGATGTCTCCAATCTTTTGTTTTGTACGTTTTTTCCACGTGTCTTGACATGCAAAGTATCCCTGCAACGTTTGGTGAAGATCTGAGTATGTAGTTTTTGACCTTATCTGGAACCTCCCATCTGAAAATTTGAAAATTCCTAAAAAATCCGTCCAAAATCTTGATGACCCCAATCTCTTGTTTTGTACGTTTTTTCCACGTGTCTTGACATCCAATGTATCCCTGCAAAGTTTGGTGAAGATCTGAGTATGTAGTTTTTGACCTTATCTGGAACCTCCTATCTGAAAATTTGAAAATTCTTAAAAAATTCGTCCAAAATCTTGATGTCTCCAATCTCTTGTTTTGTACGTTTTTTCCACGTGTCTTGATATCCAATGTATCCCTGCAAAGTTTGGTGAAGATCTGAGTATGTCGTTTTTGACCTTATCTGGAACATCCTTTCTGAAAATTTGAAAATTGTTAAAAAATTCGTCCAAAATCTTGATGTCTCCTATCTCTTGTTTTGTACGTTTTTTCCACGTGTCTTGACATCCAATGTATCCCTGCAAAGTTTGGTGAAGATCTGAGTATGTAGTTTTTGACCTTATCTGGAACCTCCCATCTGAAAATTTGAAAATTCTTAAAAAATTCGACCAAAATCTTGATGTCTCCAATCTCTTCTTTTGTACGTTTTTTCCACGTGTCTTGACACATAATGTATCCATTCAAAGTTTGGTGAAGATCTGAGTATGTAGTTTTTAACCTTATATGGAACCTCCTATCTGAAAATTTGAAAATTCTTAAAAAATTTGACCAAAATCTTGATGTCCCCAATCCTATGTTTTGTATGTTTTTTCCACGTGTCTTGACATCCAATGTATCCCTGCAGAGTTTGGTGAAGATCTGAGTATGTAGTTTTTGACCTTATCTGGAACCTCCCATCTGAAAATTTGAAAATTCTTAAAAAATTCGTCGAAAATCTTGATGTCTCCAATCTCTTGTTTTGTACGTTTTTTCCACGTGTCTTGACATGCAAAGTATCCCTGCAACGTTTGGTGAAGATCTGAGTATGTAGTTTTTGACCTTATCTGGAACCTCCTATCTGAAAATTTGAAAATTCTTACAAAATTCGTCCAAAATCTTGATGTCTCCAATCTCTTGTTTTGTACGTTTTTTCCACGTGTCTTGACATCCAATGTATCCCTGCAATGTTTGGTGAAGATCTGAGTATGTAGTTTTTGACCTTATATGGAACCTCCTATCTGAAAATTTGAAAATTCTTAAAAAATTCGTCCAAAATCTTGATGTCTCCAATCTCTTGTTTTGTACGTTCTTTCCACGTGTCTTGACATCCAATGTATCCCTGCAATGTTTGGTGAAGATCTGAGTATGTAGTTTTTGACCTTATATGGAACCTCCTATCTGAAAATTTGAAAATTCTTAAAAAAAATTTAACAAAATCTTGATGTCCCCAATCCTATGTTTTGTATGTTTTTTCCACGTGTCTTGACATACAATGTATCCCTGCAGAGTTTGGTGAAGATCTGAGTATGTAGTTTTTGACCTTATCTGGAACCTCCCATCTGAAAATTTGAAAATTGCTAAAAAATCCGTCCAAAATTTTGTTGACCCCAATCTCTTGTTTTGTACGTTTTTTCCACGTGTCTTGACATCCAATGTATCCCTGCAAAGTTTGGTGAAGATCTGAGTATGTAGTTTTTGACCTTATCTGGAACCGCATTTCTGAAAATTTGAAAATTCTTAAAAAAATCGTCCAAAATCTTGATGTCTCCAATCTCTTGTTTTGTACGTTTTTTCCACGTGTCTTGACATCCAATGTATCCCTGCAAAGTTTGGTGAAGATCTGAGTATGTAGTTTTTGACCTTATCTGGAACCTCCTATCTGAAAATTTGAAAATTCTTAAAAAATTCGTCCAAAATCTTGATGTCTCCAATCTCTTGTTTTGTACGTTTTTTCCACGTGTCTTGATATCCAATGTATCCCTGCAAAGTTTGGTGAAGATCTGAGTATGTAGTTTTTGACCTTATATTGAACCTCCCATCTGAAAATTTGAAAATTCTTAAAAAATTCGTCCAAAATCTTGATGTCTCCAATCTCTTGTTTTGTACGTTTTTTCCACGTGTCTTGACATCCAATGTATCCATGCAAAGTTTGGTGAAGATCTGAGTATGTCGTTTTTGACCTTATCTGGAACCTCCCATCTGAAAATTTGAAAATTCTTAAAAAATTCGTCGAAAATCTTGATGTCTCCAATCTTTTGTTTTGTACGTTTTTTCCACGTGTCTTGACATCCAATGTATCCCTGCAAAGTTTGGTGAAGATCTGAGTATGTAGTTTTTGACCTTATCTGGAACCTCCCATCTGAAAATTTGAAAATTCTTAAAAAATTCGACCAAAATCTTGATGTCTCCAATCTCTTGTTTTGTACGTTTTTTCCACGTGTCTTGACATCCAATGTATCCCTGCAAAGTTTGGTGAAGATCTGAGTATGTAGTTTTTGACCTTATATTGAACCTCCCATCTGAAAATTTGAAAATTCTTAAAAAATTCGTCCAAAATCTTGATGACCCCAATCTCTTGTTTTGTACGTTTTTTCCACGTGTCTTGACATCCAAAGTATCCCTGCAAAGTTTGGTGAAGATCTGAGTATGTAGTTTTTGACCTTATATTGAACCTCCCATCTGAAAATTTGAAAATTCTTAAAAAATTCGTCCAAAATCTTGATGTCTCCAATCTCTTGTTTTGTACGTTTTTTCCACGTGTCTTGACATCCAATGTATCCCTGCAAAGTTTGGTGAAGATCTGAGTATGTAGTTTTTGACCTTATCTGGAACCTCCCATCTGAAAATTTGAAAATTCTTAAAAAATTCGTCGAAAATCTTGATGTCTCCGATCTCTTGTTTTGTACGTTTTTTCCACGTGTCTTGACATGCAAAGTATTCCTGCAAAGTTTGGTGAAGATCTGAGTATGTAGTTTTTGACCTCATCTGGAACCTCCTATCTGAAAATTTGAAAATTCTTAAAAAATTCGTCCAAAATTTTGATGTCTCCAATCTCTTGTTTTGTACGTTTTTTCCACGTGTCTTGACATCCAATGTATCCCTGCAAAGTTTGGTGAAGATCTGAGTATGTAGTTTTTGACCTTATCTGGAACCTCCCATCTGAAAATTTGAAAATTCTTAAAAAATTCTTCGAAAATCTTGATGTCTCCGATCTCTTGTTTTGTACGTTTTTTCCACGTGTCTTGACATCCAATGTATCCCTGCAAAGTTTGGTGAAGATCTGAGTATGTAGTTTTTGACCTTATATGGAACCTCCTTTCTGAAAATTTGAAAATTCTCAAAAAATTCGTCCATAATCTTGATGTCTCCAATCTCTTGTTTTGTACGTTTTTTCCACGTGTCTTGACATCCAATGTATCCCTGCAAAGTTTGGTGAAGATCTGAGTATGTCGTTTTTGACCTTATCTGGAACCTCCCATCTGAAAATTTGAAAATTCTTAAAAAATTCGTCGAAAATCTTGATGTCTCCAATCTTTTGTTTTGTACGTTTTTTCCACGTGTCTTGACATGCAAAGTATCCCTGCAACGTTTGGTGAAGATCTGAGTATGTAGTTTTTGACCTTATCTGGAACCTCCTATCTGAAAATTTGAAAATTCTTCAAAAATTCGTCGAAAATCTTGATGTCTCCAATCTCTTGTTTTGTACGTTTTTTCCACGTGTCTTGACATCCAATGTATTCCTGCAATGTTTGGGTGGAGATCTGAGTATGTAGTTTTAGACCTTATCTGGAACCTCCTATCTGAAAATTTGAAAATTCTTCAAAAATTCGTCCAAAATCTTGATGTCTCCAATCTCTTGTTTTGTACGTTTTTTCCACGTGTCTCGACCTCCAATGGATCCCTGCAAAGTTTGGTGAAGATCTGAGTATGTCGTTTTTGACCTTATCTGGAACATCCTTTCTCAAAATTTGAAAATTCTTAAAAAATTCGTCGAAAATCTTGATGTCTCCAATCTCTTGTTTTGTACGTTTTTTCCACGTGTCTTGACATCCAATGTATCCCTGCAAAGTTTGGTGAAGATCTGAGTATGTAGTTTTTGACCTTATATGGAACCTCCTATCTGAAAATTTGAAAATTCTTAAAAAATTCGTCCAAAATCTTGATGTCTCCAATCTCTTGTTTTGTACGTTTTTTCCACGTGTCTCGACCTCCAATGGATCCCTGCAAAGTTTGGTGAAGATCTGAGTATGTAGTTTTTGACCTTATCTGGAACCTCCCATCTGAAAATTTGAAAATTCTTAAAAAATTCGACCAAAATCTTGATGTCTCCAATCTTTTGTTTTGTACGTTTTTTCCACGTGTCTTGACACATAATGTATCCATGCAAAGTTTGGTGAAGATCTGAGTATGTAGTTTTTGACCTTATATGGAACCTCCTATCTGAAAATTTGAAAATTCTTAAAAAATTCGTCCAAAATCTTGATGTCTCCAATCTCTTGTTTTGTACGTTTTTTCCACGTGTCTTGACATCCAATGTATCCCTGCAAAGTTTGGTGAAGATCTGAGTATGTAGTTTTTGACCTTATCTGGAACCTCCCATCTGAAAATTTGAAAATTCCTAAAAAATCCGTGCAAAATCTTGATGACCCCAATCTCTTGTTTTGTACGTTTTTTCCACGTGTCTTGACATCCAATGTATCCATGCAAAGTTTGGTGAAGATCTGAGTATGTCGTTTTTGACCTTATCTGGAACCTCCCATCTGAAAATTTGAAAATTCTTAAAAAATTCGTCGAAAATCTTGATGTCTCCAATCTTTTGTTTTGTACGTTTTTTCCACGTGTCTTGACATGCAAAGTATCCCTGCAACGTTTGGTGAAGATCTGAGTATGTAGTTTTTGACCTTATCTGGAACCTCCCATCTGAAAATTTGAAAATTCCTAAAAAATCCGTCCAAAATCTTGATGACCCCAATCTCTTGTTTTGTACGTTTTTTCCACGTGTCTTGACATCCAATGTATCCCTGCAAAGTTTGGTGAAGATCTGAGTATGTAGTTTTTGACCTTATCTGGAACCTCCTATCTGAAAATTTGAAAATTCTTAAAAAATTCGTCCAAAATCTTGATGTCTCCAATCTCTTGTTTTGTACGTTTTTTCCACGTGTCTTGATATCCAATGTATCCCTGCAAAGTTTGGTGAAGATCTGAGTATGTCGTTTTTGACCTTATCTGGAACATCCTTTCTGAAAATTTGAAAATTGTTAAAAAATTCGTCCAAAATCTTGATGTCTCCTATCTCTTGTTTTGTACGTTTTTTCCACGTGTCTTGACATCCAATGTATCCCTGCAAAGTTTGGTGAAGATCTGAGTATGTAGTTTTTGACCTTATCTGGAACCTCCCATCTGAAAATTTGAAAATTCTTAAAAAATTCGACCAAAATCTTGATGTCTCCAATCTCTTCTTTTGTACGTTTTTTCCACGTGTCTTGACACATAATGTATCCATTCAAAGTTTGGTGAAGATCTGAGTATGTAGTTTTTAACCTTATATGGAACCTCCTATCTGAAAATTTGAAAATTCTTAAAAAATTTGACCAAAATCTTGATGTCCCCAATCCTATGTTTTGTATGTTTTTTCCACGTGTCTTGACATCCAATGTATCCCTGCAGAGTTTGGTGAAGATCTGAGTATGTAGTTTTTGACCTTATCTGGAACCTCCCATCTGAAAATTTGAAAATTCTTAAAAAATTCGTCGAAAATCTTGATGTCTCCAATCTCTTGTTTTGTACGTTTTTTCCACGTGTCTTGACATGCAAAGTATCCCTGCAACGTTTGGTGAAGATCTGAGTATGTAGTTTTTGACCTTATCTGGAACCTCCTATCTGAAAATTTGAAAATTCTTACAAAATTCGTCCAAAATCTTGATGTCTCCAATCTCTTGTTTTGTACGTTTTTTCCACGTGTCTTGACATCCAATGTATCCCTGCAATGTTTGGTGAAGATCTGAGTATGTAGTTTTTGACCTTATATGGAACCTCCTATCTGAAAATTTGAAAATTCTTAAAAAATTCGTCCAAAATCTTGATGTCTCCAATCTCTTGTTTTGTACGTTCTTTCCACGTGTCTTGACATCCAATGTATCCCTGCAATGTTTGGTGAAGATCTGAGTATGTAGTTTTTGACCTTATATGGAACCTCCTATCTGAAAATTTGAAAATTCTTAAAAAAAATTTAACAAAATCTTGATGTCCCCAATCCTATGTTTTGTATGTTTTTTCCACGTGTCTTGACATACAATGTATCCCTGCAGAGTTTGGTGAAGATCTGAGTATGTAGTTTTTGACCTTATCTGGAACCTCCCATCTGAAAATTTGAAAATTGCTAAAAAATCCGTCCAAAATTTTGTTGACCCCAATCTCTTGTTTTGTACGTTTTTTCCACGTGTCTTGACATCCAATGTATCCCTGCAAAGTTTGGTGAAGATCTGAGTATGTAGTTTTTGACCTTATCTGGAACCGCATTTCTGAAAATTTGAAAATTCTTAAAAAAATCGTCCAAAATCTTGATGTCTCCAATCTCTTGTTTTGTACGTTTTTTCCACGTGTCTTGACATCCAATGTATCCCTGCAAAGTTTGGTGAAGATCTGAGTATGTAGTTTTTGACCTTATCTGGAACCTCCTATCTGAAAATTTGAAAATTCTTAAAAAATTCGTCCAAAATCTTGATGTCTCCAATCTCTTGTTTTGTACGTTTTTTCCACGTGTCTTGATATCCAATGTATCCCTGCAAAGTTTGGTGAAGATCTGAGTATGTAGTTTTTGACCTTATATTGAACCTCCCATCTGAAAATTTGAAAATTCTTAAAAAATTCGTCCAAAATCTTGATGTCTCCAATCTCTTGTTTTGTACGTTTTTTCCACGTGTCTTGACATCCAATGTATCCATGCAAAGTTTGGTGAAGATCTGAGTATGTCGTTTTTGACCTTATCTGGAACCTCCCATCTGAAAATTTGAAAATTCTTAAAAAATTCGTCGAAAATCTTGATGTCTCCAATCTTTTGTTTTGTACGTTTTTTCCACGTGTCTTGACATCCAATGTATCCCTGCAAAGTTTGGTGAAGATCTGAGTATGTAGTTTTTGACCTTATCTGGAACCTCCCATCTGAAAATTTGAAAATTCTTAAAAAATTCGACCAAAATCTTGATGTCTCCAATCTCTTGTTTTGTACGTTTTTTCCACGTGTCTTGACATCCAATGTATCCCTGCAAAGTTTGGTGAAGATCTGAGTATGTAGTTTTTGACCTTATATTGAACCTCCCATCTGAAAATTTGAAAATTCTTAAAAAATTCGTCCAAAATCTTGATGACCCCAATCTCTTGTTTTGTACGTTTTTTCCACGTGTCTTGACATCCAAAGTATCCCTGCAAAGTTTGGTGAAGATCTGAGTATGTAGTTTTTGACCTTATATTGAACCTCCCATCTGAAAATTTGAAAATTCTTAAAAAATTCGTCCAAAATCTTGATGTCTCCAATCTCTTGTTTTGTACGTTTTTTCCACGTGTCTTGACATCCAATGTATCCCTGCAAAGTTTGGTGAAGATCTGAGTATGTAGTTTTTGACCTTATCTGGAACCTCCCATCTGAAAATTTGAAAATTCTTAAAAAATTCGTCGAAAATCTTGATGTCTCCGATCTCTTGTTTTGTACGTTTTTTCCACGTGTCTTGACATGCAAAGTATTCCTGCAAAGTTTGGTGAAGATCTGAGTATGTAGTTTTTGACCTCATCTGGAACCTCCTATCTGAAAATTTGAAAATTCTTAAAAAATTCGTCCAAAATTTTGATGTCTCCAATCTCTTGTTTTGTACGTTTTTTCCACGTGTCTTGACATCCAATGTATCCCTGCAAAGTTTGGTGAAGATCTGAGTATGTAGTTTTTGACCTTATCTGGAACCTCCCATCTGAAAATTTGAAAATTCTTAAAAAATTCTTCGAAAATCTTGATGTCTCCGATCTCTTGTTTTGTACGTTTTTTCCACGTGTCTTGACATCCAATGTATCCCTGCAAAGTTTGGTGAAGATCTGAGTATGTAGTTTTTGACCTTATATGGAACCTCCTTTCTGAAAATTTGAAAATTCTCAAAAAATTCGTCCATAATCTTGATGTCTCCAATCTCTTGTTTTGTACGTTTTTTCCACGTGTCTTGACATCCAATGTATCCCTGCAAAGTTTGGTGAAGATCTGAGTATGTCGTTTTTGACCTTATCTGGAACCTCCCATCTGAAAATTTGAAAATTCTTAAAAAATTCGTCGAAAATCTTGATGTCTCCAATCTTTTGTTTTGTACGTTTTTTCCACGTGTCTTGACATGCAAAGTATCCCTGCAACGTTTGGTGAAGATCTGAGTATGTAGTTTTTGACCTTATCTGGAACCTCCTATCTGAAAATTTGAAAATTCTTCAAAAATTCGTCGAAAATCTTGATGTCTCCAATCTCTTGTTTTGTACGTTTTTTCCACGTGTCTTGACATCCAATGTATTCCTGCAATGTTTGGGTGGAGATCTGAGTATGTAGTTTTAGACCTTATCTGGAACCTCCTATCTGAAAATTTGAAAATTCTTCAAAAATTCGTCCAAAATCTTGATGTCTCCAATCTCTTGTTTTGTACGTTTTTTCCACGTGTCTCGACCTCCAATGGATCCCTGCAAAGTTTGGTGAAGATCTGAGTATGTCGTTTTTGACCTTATCTGGAACATCCTTTCTCAAAATTTGAAAATTCTTAAAAAATTCGTCGAAAATCTTGATGTCTCCAATCTCTTGTTTTGTACGTTTTTTCCACGTGTCTTGACATCCAATGTATCCCTGCAAAGTTTGGTGAAGATCTGAGTATGTAGTTTTTGACCTTATATGGAACCTCCTATCTGAAAATTTGAAAATTCTTAAAAAATTCGTCCAAAATCTTGATGTCTCCAATCTCTTGTTTTGTACGTTTTTTCCACGTGTCTCGACCTCCAATGGATCCCTGCAAAGTTTGGTGAAGATCTGAGTATGTCGTTTTTGACCTTATCTGGAACCTCCCATCTGAAAATTTGAAAATTCTTAAAAAATTCGTCGAAAATCTTGATGTCTCCGATCTCTTGTTTTGTACGTTTTTTCCACGTGTCTTGACATGCAAAGTATTCCTGCAAAGTTTGGTGAAGATCTGAGTATGTAGTTTTTGACCTCATCTGGAACCTCCTATCTGAAAATTTGAAAATTCTTAAAAAATCCGTGCAAAATCTTGATGACCCCAATCTCTTGTTTTGTACGTTTTTTCCACGTGTCTTGACATCCAATGTATTCCTGCAATGTTTGGTGAAGATCTGAGTATGTAGTTTTTGACCTTATATGGAACCTCCTATCTGAAAATTTGAAAATTCTTAAAAAATTCGACCAAAATCTTGATGTTCCGAATCCTATGTTTTGTATGTTTTTTCCACGTGTCTTGACATCCAATGTATCCATGCAAAGTTTGGTGAAGATCTGAGTATGTAGTTTCTGACCTTATATTGAACCTCCCATCTGAAAATTTGAAAATTCTTAAAAAATTCGTCCAAAATCTTGATGACCCCAATCTCTTGTTTTGTACGTTTTTTCCACGTGTCTTGATATCCAATGTATCCCTGCAAAGTTTGGTGAAGATCTGAGTATGTAGTTTTTGACCTTATCTGGAACATCCTTTCTGAAAATTTGAAAATTGTTAAAAAATTCGTCCAAAATCTTGATGTCTCCAATCTCTTTTTTGTACGTTTTTTCCACGTGTCTTGACATCCAATGTATCCCTGCAAAGTTTGGTGAAGATCTGAGTATGTAGTTTTTGACCTTATCTGGAACCTCCCATCTGAAAATTTGAAAATTCTTAAAAAATTCGACCAAAATCTTGATGTCTCCAATCTTTTGTTTTGTACGTTTTTTCCACGTGTCTTGACACATAATGTATCCATGCAAAGTTTGGTGAAGATCTGAGTATGTAGTTTTTGACCTTATATGGAACCTCCTATCTGAAAATTTGAAAATTCTTAAAAAATTCGTCCAAAATCTTGATGTCTCCAATCTCTTGTTTTGTACGTTTTTTCCACGTGTCTTGACATCCAATGTATCCCTGCAAAGTTTGGTGAAGATCTGAGTATGTAGTTTTTGACCTTATCTGGAACCTCCCATCTGAAAATTTGAAAATTCCTAAAAAATCCGTGCAAAATCTTGATGACCCCAATCTCTTGTTTTGTACGTTTTTTCCACGTGTCTTGACATCCAATGTATTCCTGCAATGTTTGCTGAAGATCTGAGTATGTAGTTTTTGACCTTATATGGAACCTCCTATCTGAAAATTTGAAAATTCTTAAAAAATTCGACCAAAATCTTGATGTTCCGAATCCTATGTTTTGTATGTTTTTTCCACGTGTCTTGACATCCAATGTATCCATGCAAAGTTTGGTGAAGATCTGAGTATGTAGTTTTTGACCTTATATTGAACCTCCCATCTGAAAATTTGAAAATTCTTAAAAAATTCGTCCAAAATCTTGATGACCCCAATCTCTTGTTTTGTACGTTTTTTCCACGTGTCTTGACATCCAAAGTATCCCTGCAAAGTTTGGTGAAGATCTGAGTATGTAGTTTTTGACCTTATATTGAACCTCCCATCTGAAAATTTGAAAATTCTTAAAAAATTCGTCCAAAATCTTGATGTCTCCAATCTCTTGTTTTGTACGTTTTTTCCACGTGTCTTGACATCCAATGTATCCATGCAAAGTTTGGTGAAGATCTGAGTATGTCGTTTTTGACCTTATCTGGAACCTCCCATCTGAAAATTTGAAAATTCTTAAAAAATTCGTCGAAAATCTTGATGTCTCCAATCTTTTGTTTTGTACGTTTTTTCCACGTGTCTTGACATGCAAAGTATCCCTGCAACGTTTGGTGAAGATCTGAGTATGTAGTTTTTGACCTTATCTGGAACCTCCTATCTGAAAATTTGAAAATTCTTCAAAAATTCGTCGAAAATCTTGATGTCTCCAATCTCTTGTTTTGTACGTTTTTTCCACGTGTCTTGACATCCAATGTATTCCTGCAATGTTTGGTGGAGATCTGAGTATGTAGTTTTAGACCTTATCTGGAACCTCCTATCTGAAAATTTGAAAATTCTTCAAAAATTCGTCCAAAATCTTGATGTCTCCAATCTCTTGTTTTGTACGTTTTTTCCACGTGTCTCGACCTCCAATGGATCCCTGCAAAGTTTGGTGAAGATCTGAGTATGTCGTTTTTGACCTTATCTGGAACATCCTTTCTGAAAATTTGAAAATTCTTAAAAAATTCGTCGAAAATCTTGATGTCTCCAATCTCTTGTTTTGTACGTTTTTTCCACGGGTCTTGACATCCAATGTATCCCTGCAAAGTTTGGTGAAGATCTGAGTATGTAGTTTTTGACCTTATATGGAACCTCCTATCTGAAAATTTGAAAATTCTTAAAAAATTCGTCCAAAATCTTGATGTCTCCAATCTCTTGTTTTGTACGTTTTTTCCACGTGTCTCGACCTCCAATGGATCCCTGCAAAGTTTGGTGAAGATCTGAGTATGTCGTTTTTGACCTTATCTGGAACCTCCCATCTGAAAATTTGAAAATTCTTAAAAAATTCGTCGAAAATCTTGATGTCTCCGATCTCTTGTTTTGTACGTTTTTTCCACGTGTCTTGACATGCAAAGTATCCCTGCAACGTTTGGTGAAGATCTGAGTATGTAGTTTTTGACCTTATCTGGAACCTCCTATCTGAAAATTTGAAAATTCTTCAAAAATTCGTCGAAAATCTTGATGTCTCCAATCTCTTGTTTTGTACGTTTTTTCCACGTGTCTTGACATCCAATGTATCCCTGCAATGTTTGGTGGAGATCTGAGTATGTAGTTTTTGACCTTATCTGGGACCTCCTATCAGAAAATTTGAAAATTCTTCAAAAATTCGTCCAAAATCTTGATGTCTCCAATCTCTTGTTTTGTACGTTTTTTCCACGTGTCTCGACCTCCAATGTATCCCTGCAAAGTTTGGTGAAGATCTGAGTATGTCGTTTTTGACCTTATCTGGAACATCCTTTCTGAAAATTTGAAAATTCTTAAAAAATTCGTCGAAAATCTTGATGTCTCCAATCTCTTGTTTTGTACGTTTTTTCCACGTGTCTTGACATCCAATGTATCCCTGCAAAGTTTGGTGAAGATCTGAGTATGTAGTTTTTGACCTTATATTGAACCTCCCATCTGAAAATTTGAAAATTCTTAAAAAATTCGTCCAAAATCTTGATGACCCCAATCTCTTGTTTTGTACGTTTTTTCCACGTGTCTTGACATCCAAAGTATCCCTGCAAAGTTTGGTGAAGATCTGAGTATGTAGTTTTTGACCTTATATTGAACCTCCCATCTGAAAATTTGAAAATTCTTCAAAAATTCGTCCAAAATCTTGATGTCTCCAATCTCTTGTTTTGTACGTTTTTTCCACGTGTCTTGACATCCAATGTATCCCTGCAATGTTTGGTGGAGATCTGAGTATGTAGTTTTAGACCTTATCTGGAACCTCCTATCTGAAAATTTGAAAATTCTTCAAAAATTCGTCCAAAATCTTGATGTCTCCAATCTCTTGTTTTGTACGTTTTTTCCACGTGTCTCGACCTCCAATGGATCCCTGCAAAGTTTGGTGAAGATCTGAGTATGTCGTTTTTGACCTTATCTGGAACATCCTTTCTGAAAATTTGAAAATTCTCAAAAAATTCGTCCAAAATCTTGATGTCTCCAATCTCTTGTTTTGTACGTTTTTTCCACGTGTCTCGACCTCCAATGGATCCCTGCAAAGTTTGGTGAAGATCTGAGTATGTCGTTTTTGACCTTATCTGGAACATCCTTTCTGAAAATTTGAAAATTCTTAAAAAATTCGTCGAAAATCTTGATGTCTCCAATCTCTTGTTTTGTACGTTTTTTCCACGTGTCTTGACATCCAATGTATCCCTGCAAAGTTTGGTGAAGATCTGAGTATGTAGTTTTTGACCTTATATTGAACCTCCCATCTGAAAATTTGAAAATTCTTAAAAAATTCGTCCAAAATCTTGATGACCCCAATCTCTTGTTTTGTACGTTTTTTCCACGTGTCTTGACATCCAAAGTATCCCTGCAAAGTTTGGTGAAGATCTGAGTATGTAGTTTTTGACCTTATATTGAACCTCCCATCTGAAAATTTGAAAATTCTTAAAAAATTCGTCCAAAATCTTGATGTCTCCAATCTCTTGTTTTGTACGTTTTTTCCACGTGTCTTGACATCCAATGTATCCATGCAAAGTTTGGTGAAGATCTGAGTATGTCGTTTTTGACCTTATCTGGAACCTCCCATCTGAAAATTTGAAAATTCTTAAAAAATTCGTCGAAAATCTTGATGTCTCCAATCTTTTGTTTTGTACGTTTTTTCCACGTGTCTTGACATGCAAAGTATCCCTGCAACGTTTGGTGAAGATCTGAGTATGTAGTTTTTGACCTTATCTGGAACCTCCTATCTGAAAATTTGAAAATTCTTCAAAAATTCGTCGAAAATCTTGATGTCTCCAATCTCTTGTTTTGTACGTTTTTTCCACGTGTCTTGACATCCAATGTATTCCTGCAATGTTTGGTGGAGATCTGAGTATGTAGTTTTAGACCTTATCTGGAACCTCCTATCTGAAAATTTGAAAATTCTTCAAAAATTCGTCCAAAATCTTGATGTCTCCAATCTCTTGTTTTGTACGTTTTTTCCACGTGTCTCGACCTCCAATGGATCCCTGCAAAGTTTGGTGAAGATCTGAGTATGTCGTTTTTGACCTTATCTGGAACATCCTTTCTGAAAATTTGAAAATTCTTAAAAAATTCGTCGAAAATCTTGATGTCTCCAATCTCTTGTTTTGTACGTTTTTTCCACGTGTCTTGACATCCAATGTATCCCTGCAAAGTTTGGTGAAGATCTGAGTATGTAGTTTTTGACCTTATATGGAACCTCCTATCTGAAAATTTGAAAATTCTTAAAAAATTCGTCCAAAATCTTGATGTCTCCAATCTCTTGTTTTGTACGTTTTTTCCACGTGTCTCGACCTCCAATGGATCCCTGCAAAGTTTGGTGAAGATCTGAGTATGTCGTTTTTGACCTTATCTGGAACCTCCCATCTGAAAATTTGAAAATTCTTAAAAAATTCGTCGAAAATCTTGATGTCTCCGATCTCTTGTTTTGTACGTTTTTTCCACGTGTCTTGACATGCAAAGTATTCCTGCAAAGTTTGGTGAAGATCTGAGTATGTAGTTTTTGACCTCATCTGGAACCTCCTATCTGAAAATTTGAAAATTCTTAAAAAATCCGTGCAAAATCTTGATGACCCCAATCTCTTGTTTTGTACGTTTTTTCCACGTGTCTTGACATCCAATGTATTCCTGCAATGTTTGGTGAAGATCTGAGTATGTAGTTTTTGACCTTATATGGAACCTCCTATCTGAAAATTTGAAAATTCTTAAAAAATTCGACCAAAATCTTGATGTTCCGAATCCTATGTTTTGTATGTTGTTTCCACGTGTCTTGACATCCAATGTATCCATGCAAAGTTTGGTGAAGATCTGAGTATGTAGTTTTTGACCTTATATTGAACCTCCCATCTGAAAATTTGAAAATTCTTAAAAAATTCGTCCAAAATCTTGATGACCCCAATCTCTTGTTTTGTACGTTTTTTCCACGTGTCTTGACATCCAAAGTATCCCTGCAAAGTTTGGTGAAGATCTGAGTATGTAGTTTTTGACCTTATATGGAACCTCCTTTCTGAAAATTTGAGAATTCTTAAAAAATTCGTCCAAAATCTTGATGTCTCCAATCTCTTGTTTTGTACGTTTTTTCCACGTGTCTTGACATCCAATGTATCCCTGCAAAGTTTGGTGAAGATCTGAGTATGTAGTTTTTGACCTTATCTGGAACATCCTTTCTGAAAATTTGAAAATTGTTAAAAAATTCGTCCAAAATCTTGATGTCTCCAATCTCTTTTTTGTACGTTTTTTCCACGTGTCTTGACATCCAATGTATCCCTGCAAAGTTTGGTGAAGATCTGAGTATGTAGTTTTTGACCTTATCTGGAACCTCCCATCTGAAAATTTGAAAATTCTTAAAAAATTCGACCAAAATTTTGATGTCTCCAATCTTTTGTTTTGTACGTTTTTTCCACGTGTCTTGACACATAATGTATCCCTGCAGAGTTTGGTGAAGATCTGAGTATGTAGTTTTTGACCTTATATGGAACCTCCTATCTGAAAATTTGAAAATTCTTAAAAAATTCGTCCAAAATCTTGATGTCTCCAATCTCTTGTTTTGTACGTTTTTTCCACGTGTCTTGACATCCAATGTATCCCTGCAAAGTTTGGTGAAGATCTGAGTATGTAGTTTTTGACCTTATCTGGAACCTCCCATCTGAAAATTTGAAAATTCCTAAAAAATCCGTGCAAAATCTTGATGACCCCAATCTCTTGTTTTGTACGTTTTTTCCACGTGTCTTGACATCCAATGTATTCCTGCAATGTTTGGTGAAGATCTGAGTATGTAGTTTTTGACCTTATATGGAACCTCCTATCTGAAAATTTGAAAATTCTTAAAAAATTCGACCAAAATCTTGATGTTCCGAATCCTATGTTTTGTATGTTTTTTCCACGTGTCTTGACATCCAATGTATCCATGCAAAGTTTGGTGAAGATCTGAGTATGTAGTTTTTGACCTTATATTGAACCTCCCATCTGAAAATTTGAAAATTCTTAAAAAATTCGTCCAAAATCTTGATGTCTCCAATCTCTTGTTTTGTACGTTTTTTCCACGTGTCTTGACATCCAATGTATCCATGCAAAGTTTGGTGAAGATCTGAGTATGTCGTTTTTGACCTTATCTGGAACCTCCCATCTGAAAATTTGAAAATTCTTAAAAAATTCGTCGAAAATCTTGATGTCTCCAATCTTTTGTTTTGTACGTTTTTTCCACGTGTCTTGACATGCAAAGTATCCCTGCAACGTTTGGTGAAGATCTGAGTATGTAGTTTTTGACCTTATCTGGAACCTCCTATCTGAAAATTTGAAAATTCTTCAAAAATTCGTCGAAAATCTTGATGTCTCCAATCTCTTGTTTTGTACGTTTTTTCCACGTGTCTTGACATCCAATGTATTCCTGCAATGTTTGGTGGAGATCTGAGTATGTAGTTTTAGACCTTATCTGGAACCTCCTATCTGAAAATTTGAAAATTCTTCAAAAATTCGTCCAAAATCTTGATGTCTCCAATCTCTTGTTTTGTACGTTTTTTCCACGTGTCTCGACCTCCAATGGATCCCTGCAAAGTTTGGTGAAGATCTGAGTATGTCGTTTTTGACCTTATCTGGAACATCCTTTCTGAAAATTTGAAAATTCTTAAAAAATTCGTCGAAAATCTTGATGTCTCCAATCTCTTGTTTTGTACGTTTTTTCCACGTGTCTTGACATCCAATGTATCCCTGCAAAGTTTGGTGAAGATCTGAGTATGTAGTTTTTGACCTTATATGGAACCTCCTATCTGAAAATTTGAAAATTCTTAAAAAATTCGTCCAAAATCTTGATGTCTCCAATCTCTTGTTTTGTACGTTTTTTCCACGTGTCTCGACCTCCAATGGATCCCTGCAAAGTTTGGTGAAGATCTGAGTATGTCGTTTTTGACCTTATCTGGAACCTCCCATCTGAAAATTTGAAAATTCTTAAAAAATTCGTCGAAAATCTTGATGTCTCCGATCTCTTGTTTTGTACGTTTTTTCCACGTGTCTTGACATGCAAAGTATTCCTGCAAAGTTTGGTGAAGATCTGAGTATGTAGTTTTTGACCTCATCTGGAACCTCCTATCTGAAAATTTGAAAATTCTTAAAAAATCCGTGCAAAATCTTGATGACCCCAATCTCTTGTTTTGTACGTTTTTTCCACGTGTCTTGACATCCAATGTATTCCTGCAATGTTTGGTGAAGATCTGAGTATGTAGTTTTTGACCTTATATGGAACCTCCTATCTGAAAATTTGAAAATTCTTAAAAAATTCGACCAAAATCTTGATGTTCCGAATCCTATGTTTTGTATGTTTTTTCCACGTGTCTTGACATCCAATGTATCCATGCAAAGTTTGGTGAAGATCTGAGTATGTAGTTTTTGACCTTATATTGAACCTCCTATCTGAAAATTTGAAAATTCTTAAAAAATTCGTCCAAAATCTTGATGACCCCAATCTCTTGTTTTGTACGTTTTTTCCACGTGTCTTGACATCCAAAGTATCCCTGCAAAGTTTGGTGAAGATCTGAGTATGTAGTTTTTGACCTTATATGGAACCTCCTTTCTGAAAATTTGAGAATTCTTAAAAAATTCGTCCAAAATCTTGATGTCTCCAATCTCTTGTTTTGTACGTTTTTTCCACGTGTCTTGACATCCAATGTATCCCTGCAAAGTTTGGTGAAGATCTGAGTATGTAGTTTTTGACCTTATCTGGAACATCCTTTCTGAAAATTTGAAAATTGTTAAAAAATTCGTCCAAAATCTTGATGTCTCCAATCTCTTTTTTGTACGTTTTTTCCACGTGTCTTGACATCCAATGTATCCCTGCAAAGTTTGGTGAAGATCTGAGTATGTAGTTTTTGACCTTATCTGGAACCTCCCATCTGAAAATTTGAAAATTCTTAAAAAATTCGACCAAAATTTTGATGTCTCCAATCTTTTGTTTTGTACGTTTTTTCCACGTGTCTTGACACATAATGTATCCCTGCAGAGTTTGGTGAAGATCTGAGTATGTAGTTTTTGACCTTATATGGAACCTCCTATCTGAAAATTTGAAAATTCTTAAAAAATTCGTCCAAAATCTTGATGTCTCCAATCTCTTGTTTTGTACGTTTTTTCCACGTGTCTTGACATCCAATGTATCCCTGCAAAGTTTGGTGAAGATCTGAGTATGTAGTTTTTGACCTTATCTGGAACCTCCCATCTGAAAATTTGAAAATTCCTAAAAAATCCGTGCAAAAATCTTGATGACCCCAATCTCTTGTTTTGTACGTTTTTTCCACGTGTCTTGACATCCAATGTATTCCTGCAATGTTTGGTGAAGATCTGAGTATGTAGTTTTTGACCTTATATGGAACCTCCTATCTGAAAATTTGAAAATTCTTAAAAAATTCGACCAAAATCTTGATGTTCCGAATCCTATGTTTTGTATGTTTTTTCCACGTGTCTTGACATCCAATGTATCCATGCAAAGTTTGGTGAAGATCTGAGTATGTAGTTTTTGACCTTATATTGAACCTCCCATCTGAAAATTTGAAAATTCTTAAAAAATTCGTCCAAAATCTTGATGACCCCAATCTCTTGTTTTGTACGTTTTTTCCACGTGTCTTGACATCCAAAGTATCCCTGCAAAGTTTGGTGAAGATTTGAGTATGTAGTTTTTGACCTTATATTGAACCTCCCATCTGAAAATTTGAAAATTCTTAAAAAATTCGTCCAAAATCTTGATGTCTCCAATCTCTTGTTTTGTACGTTTTTTCCACGTGTCTTGACATCCAATGTATCCATGCAAAGTTTGGTGAAGATCTGAGTATGTCGTTTTTGACCTTATCTGGAACCTCCCATCTGAAAATTTGAAAATTCTTAAAAAATTCGTCGAATATCTTGATGTCTCCAATCTTTTGTTTTGTACGTTTTTTCCACGTGTCTTGACATGCAAAGTATCCCTGCAACGTTTGGTGAAGATCTGAGTATGTAGTTTTTGACCTTATCTGGAACCTCCTATCTGAAAATTTGAAAATTCTTCAAAAATTCGTCGAAAATCTTGATGTCTCCAATCTCTTGTTTTGTACGTTTTTTCCACGTGTCTTGACATCCAATGTATTCCTGCAATGTTTGGTGGAGATCTGAGTATGTAGTTTTAGACCTTATCTGGAACCTCCTATCTGAAAATTTGAAAATTCTTCAAAAATTCGTCCAAAATCTTGATGTCTCCAATCTCTTGTTTTGTACGTTTTTTCCACGTGTCTCGACCTCCAATGGATCCCTGCAAAGTTTGGTGAAGATCTGAGTATGTCGTTTTTGACCTTATCTGGAACATCCTTTCTGAAAATTTGAAAATTGTTAAAAAATTCGTCCAAAATCTTGATGTCTCCAATCTCTTTTTTGTACGTTTTTTCCACGTGTCTTGACATCCAATGTATCCCTGCAAAGTTTGGTGAAGATCTGAGTATGTAGTTTTTGACCTTATCTGGAACCTCCCATCTGAAAATTTGAAAATTCTTAAAAAATTCGACCAAAATCTTGATGTCTCCAATCTTTTGTTTTGTACGTTTTTTCCACGTGTCTTGACACATAATGTATCCATGCAAAGTTTGGTGAAGATCTGAGTATGTAGTTTTTGACCTTATATGGAACCTCCTATCTGAAAATTTGAAAATTCTTAAAAAATTCGTCCAAAATTTTGATGTCTCCAATCTCTTGTTTTGTACGTTTTTTCCACGTGTCTTGACATCCAATGTATCCCTGCAATGTTTGGTGAAGATCTGAGTATGTAGTTTTTGACCTTATATGGAACCTCCTATCTGAAAATTTGAAAATTCTTAAAAAATTCGACCAAAATCTTGATGTCTCCAATCTCTTGTTTTGTACGTTTTTTCCACGTGTCTTGACATCCAATGTATCCCTGCAAAGTTTGGTGAAGATCTGAGTATGTAGTTTTTGACCTTATATTGAACCTCCCATCTGAAAATTTGAAAATTCTTAAAAAATTCGTCCAAAATCTTGATGTCTCCAATCTCTTGTTTTGTACGTTTTTTCCACGTGTCTTGATATCCAATGTATCCCTGCAAAGTTTGGTGAAGATCTGAGTATGTAGTTTTTGACCTTATATGGAACCTCCTATCTGAAAATTTGAAAATTCTTAAAAAATTCGACCAAACTCTTGATGTTCCGAATCCTATGTTTTGTATGTTTTTTCCACGTGTCTTGACATGCAAAGTATTCCTGCAAAGTTTGGTGAAGATCTGAGTATGTAGTTTTTGACCTTATCTGGAACCTCCTATCTGAAAATTTGAAAATTCTTAAAAAATTCGTCGAAAAAATTGATGTCTCCGATCTCTTGTTTTGTACGTTTTTTCCACGTGTCTTGACATGCAAAGTATTCCTGCAAAGTTTGGTGAAGATCTGAGTATGTAGTTTTTGACCTTATCTGGAACCTCCCATCTGAAAATTTGAAAATTCCTAAAAAATCCGTCCAAAATCTTGATGACCCCAATCTCTTGTTTTGTACGTTTTTTCCACGTGTCTTGACATCCAATGTATCCCTGCAATGTTTGGTGAAGATCTGAGTATGTCGTTTTTGACCTTATCTGGAACCTCCCATCTGAAAATTTGAAAATTCTTAAAAAATTCGTCGAAAATCTTGATGTCTCCAATCTTTTGTTTTGTACGTTTTTTCCACGTGTCTTGACATGCAAAGTATCCCTGCAACGTTTGGTGAAGATCTGAGTATGTAGTTTTTGACCTTATCTGGAACCTCCTATCTGAAAATTTGAAAATTCTTCAAAAATTCGTCGAAAATCTTGATGTCTCCAATCTCTTGTTTTGTACGTTTTTTCCACGTGTCTTGACATCCAATGTATTCCTGCAATGTTTGGTGGAGATCTGAGTATGTAGTTTTAGACCTTATCTGGAACCTCCTATCTGAAAATTTGAAAATTCTTCAAAAATTCGTCGAAAATCTTGATGTCTCCAATCTCTTTTTTGTACGTTTTTTCCACGTGTCTTGACATCCAATGTATCCCTGCAAAGTTTGGTGAAGATCTGAGTATGTCGTTTTTGACCTTATCTGGAACATCCTTTCTGAAAATTTGAAAATTCTTAAAAAATTCGTCGAAAATCTTGATGTCTCCAATCTCTTGTTTTGTACGTTTTTTCCACGTGTCTTGACATCCAATGTATCCCTGCAAAGTTTGGTGAAGATCTGAGTATGTAGTTTTTGACCTTATATGGAACCTCCTATCTGAAAATTTGAAAATTCTTAAAAAATTCGTCCAAAATCTTGATGTCTCCAATCTCTTGTTTTGTACGTTTTTTCCACGTGTCTCGACCTCCAATGGATCCCTGCAAAGTTTGGTGAAGATCTGAGTATGTAGTTTTTGACCTTATCTGGAACCTCCCATCTGAAAATTTGAAAAATCCTAAAAAATCCGTGCAAAATCTTGATGACCCCAATCTCTTGTTTTGTACGTTTTTTCCACGTGTCTTGACATCCAATGTATTCCTGCAATGTTTGGTGAAGATCTGAGTATGTAGTTTTTGACCTTATATGGAACCTCCTATCTGAAAATTTGAAAATTCTTAAAAAATTCGACCAAAATCTTGATGTTCCGAATCCTATGTTTTGTATGTTTTTTCCACGTGTCTTGACATCCAATGTATCCATGCAAAGTTTGGTGAAGATCTGAGTATGTAGTTTTTGACCTTATATTGAACCTCCCATCTGAAAATTTGAAAATTCTTAAAAAATTCGTCCAAAATCTTGATGACCCCAATCTCTTGTTTTGTACGTTTTTTCCACGTGTCTTGACATCCAAAGTATCCCTGCAAAGTTTGGTGAAGATTTGAGTATGTAGTTTTTGACCTTATATTGAACCTCCCATCTGAAAATTTGAAAATTCTTAAAAAATTCGTCCAAAATCTTGATGTCTCCAATCTCTTGTTTTGTACGTTTTTTCCACGTGTCTTGACATCCAATGTATCCATGCAAAGTTTGGTGAAGATCTGAGTATGTCGTTTTTGACCTTATCTGGAACCTCCCATCTGAAAATTTGAAAATTCTTAAAAAATTCGTCGAATATCTTGATGTCTCCAATCTTTTGTTTTGTACGTTTTTTCCACGTGTCTTGACATGCAAAGTATCCCTGCAACGTTTGGTGAAGATCTGAGTATGTAGTTTTTGACCTTATCTGGAACCTCCTATCTGAAAATTTGAAAATTCTTCAAAAATTCGTCGAAAATCTTGATGTCTCCAATCTCTTGTTTTGTACGTTTTTTCCACGTGTCTTGACATCCAATGTATTCCTGCAATGTTTGGTGGAGATCTGAGTATGTAGTTTTAGACCTTATCTGGAACCTCCTATCTGAAAATTTGAAAATTCTTCAAAAATTCGTCCAAAATCTTGATGTCTCCAATCTCTTGTTTTGTACGTTTTTTCCACGTGTCTCGACCTCCAATGGATCCCTGCAAAGTTTGGTGAAGATCTGAGTATGTCGTTTTTGACCTTATCTGGAACATCCTTTCTGAAAATTTGAAAATTGTTAAAAAATTCGTCCAAAATCTTGATGTCTCCAATCTCTTTTTTGTACGTTTTTTCCACGTGTCTTGACATCCAATGTATCCCTGCAAAGTTTGGTGAAGATCTGAGTATGTAGTTTTTGACCTTATCTGGAACCTCCCATCTGAAAATTAGAAAATTCTTAAAAAATTCGACCAAAATCTTGATGTCTCCAATCTTTTGTTTTGTACGTTTTTTCCACGTGTCTTGACACATAATGTATCCATGCAAAGTTTGGTGAAGATCTGAGTATGTAGTTTTTGACCTTATATGGAACCTCCTATCTGAAAATTTGAAAATTCTTAAAAAATTCGTCCAAAATTTTGATGTCTCCAATCTCTTGTTTTGTACGTTTTTTCCACGTGTCTTGACATCCAATGTATCCCTGCAATGTTTGGTGAAGATCTGAGTATGTAGTTTTTGACCTTATATGGAACCTCCTATCTGAAAATTTGAAAATTCTTAAAAAATTCGACCAAAATCTTGATGTCTCCAATCTCTTGTTTTGTACGTTTTTTCCACGTGTCTTCACATCCAATGTATCCCTGCAAAGTTTGGTGAAGATCTGAGTATGTAGTTTTTGACCTTATATTGAACCTCCCATCTGAAAATTTGAAAATTCTTAAAAAATTCGTCCAAAATCTTGATGTCTCCAATCTCTTGTTTTGTACGTTTTTTCCACGTGTCTTGATATCCAATGTATCCCTGCAAAGTTTGGTGAAGATCTGAGTATGTAGTTTTTGACCTTATATGGAACCTCCTATCTGAAAATTTGAAAATTCTTAAAAAATTCGACCAAACTCTTGATGTTCCGAATCCTATGTTTTGTATGTTTTTTCCACGTGTCTTGACATGCAAAGTATTCCTGCAAAGTTTGGTGAAGATCTGAGTATGTAGTTTTTGACCTTATCTGGAACCTCCTATCTGAAAATTTGAAAATTCTTAAAAAATTCGTCGAAAAAATTGATGTCTCCGATCTCTTGTTTTGTACGTTTTTTCCACGTGTCTTGACATGCAAAGTATTCCTGCAAAGTTTGGTGAAGATCTGAGTATGTAGTTTTTGACCTTATCTGGAACCTCCCATCTGAAAATTTGAAAATTCCTAAAAAATCCGTCCAAAATCTTGATGACCCCAATCTCTTGTTTTGTACGTTTTTTCCACGT
Organism: Lepisma saccharinum; assembly: GCF_977018435.1. Classification (NCBI taxonomy): domain Eukaryota; kingdom Metazoa; phylum Arthropoda; class Insecta; order Zygentoma; family Lepismatidae; genus Lepisma; species Lepisma saccharinum. Next base: position 53,327 of record NW_028143112.1, on the reverse strand, counting down.
GTCTTGACATCCAATGTATCCCTGCAATGTTTGGTGAAGATCTGAGTATGTCGTTTTTGACCTTATCTGGAACCTCCCATCTGAAAATTTGAAAATTCTTAAAAAATTCGTCGAAAATCTTGATGTCTCCAATCTTTTGTTTTGTACGTTTTTTCCACGTGTCTTGACATGCAAAGTATCCCTGCAACGTTTGGTGAAGATCTGAGTATGTAGTTTTTGACCTTATCTGGAACCTCCTATCTGAAAATTTGAAAATTCTTCAAAAATTCGTCGAAAATCTTGATGTCTCCAATCTCTTGTTTTGTACGTTTTTTCCACGTGTCTTGACATCCAATGTATTCCTGCAATGTTTGGTGGAGATCTGAGTATGTAGTTTTAGACCTTATCTGGAACCTCCTATCTGAAAATTTGAAAATTCTTCAAAAATTCGTCGAAAATCTTGATGTCTCCAATCTCTTTTTTGTACGTTTTTTCCACGTGTCTTGACATCCAATGTATCCCTGCAAAGTTTGGTGAAGATCTGAGTATGTCGTTTTTGACCTTATCTGGAACATCCTTTCTGAAAATTTGAAAATTCTTAAAAAATTCGTCGAAAATCTTGATGTCTCCAATCTCTTGTTTTGTACGTTTTTTCCACGTGTCTTGACATCCAATGTATCCCTGCAAAGTTTGGTGAAGATCTGAGTATGTAGTTTTTGACCTTATATGGAACCTCCTATCTGAAAATTTGAAAATTCTTAAAAAATTCGTCCAAAATCTTGATGTCTCCAATCTCTTGTTTTGTACGTTTTTTCCACGTGTCTCGACCTCCAATGGATCCCTGCAAAGTTTGGTGAAGATCTGAGTATGTAGTTTTTGACCTTATCTGGAACCTCCCATCTGAAAATTTGAAAAATCCTAAAAAATCCGTGCAAAATCTTGATGACCCCAATCTCTTGTTTTGTACGTTTTTTCCACGTGTCTTGACATCCAATGTATTCCTGCAATGTTTGGTGAAGATCTGAGTATGTAGTTTTTGACCTTATATGGAACCTCCTATCTGAAAATTTGAAAATTCTTAAAAAATTCGACCAAAATCTTGATGTTCCGAATCCTATGTTTTGTATGTTTTTTCCACGTGTCTTGACATCCAATGTATCCATGCAAAGTTTGGTGAAGATCTGAGTATGTAGTTTTTGACCTTATATTGAACCTCCCATCTGAAAATTTGAAAATTCTTAAAAAATTCGTCCAAAATCTTGATGACCCCAATCTCTTGTTTTGTACGTTTTTTCCACGTGTCTTGACATCCAAAGTATCCCTGCAAAGTTTGGTGAAGATTTGAGTATGTAGTTTTTGACCTTATATTGAACCTCCCATCTGAAAATTTGAAAATTCTTAAAAAATTCGTCCAAAATCTTGATGTCTCCAATCTCTTGTTTTGTACGTTTTTTCCACGTGTCTTGACATCCAATGTATCCATGCAAAGTTTGGTGAAGATCTGAGTATGTCGTTTTTGACCTTATCTGGAACCTCCCATCTGAAAATTTGAAAATTCTTAAAAAATTCGTCGAATATCTTGATGTCTCCAATCTTTTGTTTTGTACGTTTTTTCCACGTGTCTTGACATGCAAAGTATCCCTGCAACGTTTGGTGAAGATCTGAGTATGTAGTTTTTGACCTTATCTGGAACCTCCTATCTGAAAATTTGAAAATTCTTCAAAAATTCGTCGAAAATCTTGATGTCTCCAATCTCTTGTTTTGTACGTTTTTTCCACGTGTCTTGACATCCAATGTATTCCTGCAATGTTTGGTGGAGATCTGAGTATGTAGTTTTAGACCTTATCTGGAACCTCCTATCTGAAAATTTGAAAATTCTTCAAAAATTCGTCCAAAATCTTGATGTCTCCAATCTCTTGTTTTGTACGTTTTTTCCACGTGTCTCGACCACCAATGGATCCCTGCAAAGTTTGGTGAAGATCTGAGTATGTCGTTTTTGACCTTATCTGGAACATCCTTTCTGAAAATTTGAAAATTGTTAAAAAATTCGTCCAAAATCTTGATGTCTCCAATCTCTTTTTTGTACGTTTTTTCCACGTGTCTTGACATCCAATGTATCCCTGCAAAGTTTGGTGAAGATCTGAGTATGTAGTTTTTGACCTTATCTGGAACCTCCCATCTGAAAATTAGAAAATTCTTAAAAAATTCGACCAAAATCTTGATGTCTCCAATCTTTTGTTTTGTACGTTTTTTCCACGTGTCTTGACACATAATGTATCCATGCAAAGTTTGGTGAAGATCTGAGTATGTAGTTTTTGACCTTATATGGAACCTCCTATCTGAAAATTTGAAAATTCTTAAAAAATTCGTCCAAAATTTTGATGTCTCCAATCTCTTGTTTTGTACGTTTTTTCCACGTGTCTTGACATCCAATGTATCCCTGCAATGTTTGGTGAAGATCTGAGTATGTAGTTTTTGACCTTATATGGAACCTCCTATCTGAAAATTTGAAAATTCTTAAAAAATTCGACCAAAATCTTGATGTCTCCAATCTCTTGTTTTGTACGTTTTTTCCACGTGTCTTGACATCCAATGTATCCCTGCAAAGTTTGGTGAAGATCTGAGTATGTAGTTTTTGACCTTATATTGAACCTCCCATCTGAAAATTTGAAAATTCTTAAAAAATTCGTCCAAAATCTTGATGTCTCCAATCTCTTGTTTTGTACGTTTTTTCCACGTGTCTTGATATCCAATGTATCCCTGCAAAGTTTGGTGAAGATCTGAGTATGTAGTTTTTGACCTTATATGGAACCTCCTATCTGAAAATTTGAAAATTCTTAAAAAATTCGACCAAAATCTTGATGTTCCGAATCCTATGTTTTGTATGTTTTTTCCACGTGTCTTGACATGCAAAGTATTCCTGCAAAGTTTGGTGAAGATCTGAGTATGTAGTTTTTGACCTTATCTGGAACCTCCTATCTGAAAATTTGAAAATTCTTAAAAAATTCGTCGAAAAAATTGATGTCTCCGATCTCTTGTTTTGTACGTTTTTTCCACGTGTCTTGACATGCAAAGTATTCCTGCAAAGTTTGGTGAAGATCTGAGTATGTAGTTTTTGACCTTATCTGGAACCTCCCATCTGAAAATTTGAAAATTCCTAAAAAATCCGTCCAAAATCTTGATGACCCCAATCTCTTGTTTTGTACGTTTTTTCCACGTGTCTTGACATCCAATGTATCCCTGCAATGTTTGGTGAAGATCTGAGTATGTCGTTTTTGACCTTATCTGGAACCTCCCATCTGAAAATTTGAAAATTCTTAAAAAATTCGTCGAAAATCTTGATGTCTCCAATCTTTTGTTTTGTACGTTTTTTCCACGTGTCTTGACATGCAAAGTATCCCTGCAACGTTTGGTGAAGATCTGAGTATGTAGTTTTTGACCTTATCTGGAACCTCCTATCTGAAAATTTGAAAATTCTTCAAAAATTCGTCGAAAATCTTGATGTCTCCAATCTCTTGTTTTGTACGTTTTTTCCACGTGTCTTGACATCCAATGTATTCCTGCAATGTTTGGTGGAGATCTGAGTATGTAGTTTTAGACCTTATCTGGAACCTCCTATCTGAAAATTTGAAAATTCTTCAAAAATTCGTCGAAAATCTTGATGTCTCCAATCTCTTTTTTGTACGTTTTTTCCACGTGTCTTGACATCCAATGTATCCCTGCAAAGTTTGGTGAAGATGTGAGTATGTCGTTTTTGACCTTATCTGGAACATCCTTTCTGAAAATTTGAAAATTCTTAAAAAATTCGTCGAAAATCTTGATGTCTCCAATCTCTTGTTTTGTACGTTTTTTCCACGTGTCTTGACATCCAATGTATCCCTGCAAAGTTTGGTGAAGATCTGAGTATGTAGTTTTTGACCTTATATGGAACCTCCTATCTGAAAATTTGAAAATTCTTAAAAAATTCGTCCAAAATCTTGATGTCTCCAATCTCTTGTTTTGTACGTTTTTTCCACGTGTCTCGACCTCCAATGGATCCCTGCAAAGTTTGGTGAAGATCTGAGTATGTCGTTTTTGACCTTATCTGGAACCTCCCATCTGAAAATTTGAAAATTCTTAAAAAATTCGTCGAAAATCTTGATGTCTCCGATCTCTTGTTTTGTACGTTTTTTCCACGTGTCTTGACATGCAAAGTATTCCTGCAAAGTTTGGTGAAGATCTGAGTATGTAGTTTTTGACCTCATCTGGAACCTCCTATCTGAAAATTTGAAAATTCTTAAAAAATTCGTCCAAAATCTTGATGTCTCCAATCTCTTGTTTTGTACGTTTTTTCCACGTGTCTTGACATCCAATGTATCCCTGCAATGTTTGGTGAAGATCTGAGTATGTAGTTTTTGACCTTATCTGGAACCTCCCATCTGAAAATTTGAAAATTCCTAAAAAATCCGTCCAAAATCTTGATGACCCCAATCTCTTGTTTTGTACTTTTTTTCCACGTGTCTCGACCTCCAATGTATCCCTGCAAAGTTTGGTGAAGATCTGAGTATGTAGTTTTTGACCTTATATGGAACCTCCTATCTGAAAATTTGAAAATTCTTAAAAAATTCGTCCAAAATCTTGATGTCACCAATCCTATGTTTTGTATGTTTTTTCCACGTGTCTTGACATCCAATGTATCCATGCAAAGTTTGGTGAAGATCTGAGTATGTCGTTTTTGACCTTATCTGGAACCTCCCATCTGAAAATTTGAAAATTCTTAAAAAATTCGTCGAAAATCTTGATGTCTCCGATCTCTTGTTTTGTACGTTTTTTCCACGTGTCTTGACATGCAAAGTATTCCTGCAAAGTTTGGTGAAGATCTGAGTATGTAGTTTTTGACCTCATCTGGAACCTCCTATCTGAAAATTTGAAAATTCTTAAAAAATTCGTCCAAAATTTTGATGTCTCCAATCTCTTGTTTTGTACGTTTTTTCCACGTGTCTTGACATCCAATGTATCCCTGCAATGTTTGGTGAAGATCTGAGTATGTAGTTTTTGACCTTATCTGGAACCTCCCATCTGAAAATTTGAAAATTCCTAAAAAATCCGTCCAAATTCTTGATGACCCCAATCTCTTGTTTTGTACTTTTTTTCCACGTGTCTTGACATCCAATGTATCCCTGCAAAGTTTGGTGAAGATCTGAGTATGTAGTTATTTATCTTATCTGGAACCTCCTATCTGAAAATTTGAAAATTCTTCAAAAATTCGTCCAAAATCTTGATGTCTCCAATCTCTTGTTTTGTACGTTTTTTCCACGTGTCTTGATATCCAATGTATCCCTGCAAAGTTTGGTGAAGATCTGAGTATGTTGTTTTTGACCTTATCTGGAACATCCTTTCTGAAAATTTGAAAATTGTTAAAAAATTCGTCCAAAATCTTGATGTCTCCTATCTCTTGTTTTGTACGTTTTTTCCACGTGTCTTGACATCCAATGTATCCCTGCAAAGTTTGGTGAAGATCTGAGTATGTAGTTTTTGACCTTATCTGGAACCTCCCATCTGAAAATTTGAAAATTCTTAAAAAATTCGACCAATATCTTGATGTCTCCAATCTCTTGTTTTGTACGTTTTTTCCACGTGTCTTGACACATAATGTATCCATGCAAAGTTTGGTGAAGATCTGAGTATGTAGTTTTTGACCTTATATGGAACCTCCTATCTGAAAATTTAAAAATTCTTAAAAAATTCGTCCAAAATCTTGATGTCTCCAATCTCTTGTTTTGTACGTTTTTTCCACGTGTCTTGACATCCAATGTATCCCTGCAAAGTTTGGTGAAGATCTGAGTATGTAGTTTTTGACCTTATCTGGAACCTCCCATCTGAAAATTTGAAAATTCTTAAAAAATTCGACCAAAATCTTGATGTCTCCAATCTTTTGTTTTGTACGTTTTTTCCACGTGTCTTGACACATAATGTATCCATGCAAAGTTTGGTGAAGATCTGAGTATGTAGTTTTTGACCTTATATGGAACCTCCTATCTGAAAATTTGAAAATTCTTAAAAAATTCGTCCAAAATCTTGATGTCTCCAATCTCTTGTTTTGTACGTTTTTTCCACGTGTCTTGACATCCAATGTATCCCTGCAAAGTTTGGTGAAGATCTGAGTATGTAGTTTTTGACCTTATCTGGAACCTCCCATCTGAAAATTTGAAAATTCCTAAAAAATCCGTGCAAAACCTTGATGACCCCAATCTCTTGTTTTGTACGTTTTTTCCACGTGTCTTGACATCCAATGTATCCATGCAAAGTTTGGTGAAGATCTGAGTATGTCGTTTTTGACCTTATCTGGAACCTCCCATCTGAAAATTTGAAAATTCTTAAAAAATTCGTCGAAAATCTTGATGTCTCCAATCTTTTGTTTTGTACGTTTTTTCCACGTGTCTTGACATGCAAAGTATCCCTGCAACGTTTGGTGAAGATCTGAGTATGTAGTTTTTGACCTTATCTGGAACCTCCCATCTGAAAATTTGAAAATTCCTAAAAAATCCGTCCAAAATCTTGATGACCCCAATCTCTTGTTTTGTACGTTTTTTCCACGTGTCTTGACATCCAATGTATCCCTGCAAAGTTTGGTGAAGATCTGAGTATGTAGTTTTTGACCTTATCTGGAACCTCCTATCTGAAAATTTGAAAATTCTTAAAAAATTCGTCCAAAATCTTGATGTCTCCAATCTCTTGTTTTGTACGTTTTTTCCACGTGTCTTGATATCCAATGTATCCCTGCAAAGTTTGGTGAAGATCTGAGTATGTCGTTTTTGACCTTATCTGGAACATCCTTTCTGAAAATTTGAAAATTGTTAAAAAATTCGTCCAAAATCTTGATGTCTCCTATCTCTTGTTTTGTACGTTTTTTCCACGTGTCTTGACATCCAATGTATCCCTGCAAAGTTTGGTGAAGATCTGAGTATGTAGTTTTTGACCTTATCTGGAACCTCCCATCTGAAAATTTGAAAATTCTTAAAAAATTCGACCAAAATCTTGATGTCTCCAATCTCTTCTTTTGTACGTTTTTTCCACGTGTCTTGACACATAATGTATCCATGCAAAGTTTGGTGAAGATCTGAGTATGTAGTTTTTAACCTTATATGGAACCTCCTATCTGAAAATTTGAAAATTCTTAAAAAATTTGACCAAAATCTTGATGTCCCCAATCCTATGTTTTGTATGTTTTTTCCACGTGTCTTGACATCCAATGTATCCCTGCAGAGTTTGGTGAAGATCTGAGTATGTAGTTTTTGACCTTATCTGGAACCTCCCATCTGAAAATTTGAAAATTCTTAAAAAATTCGTCGAAAATCTTGATGTCTCCAATCTCTTGTTTTGTACGTTTTTTCCACGTGTCTTGACATGCAAAGTATCCCTGCAACGTTTGGTGAAGATCTGAGTATGTAGTTTTTGACCTTATCTGGAACCTCCTATCTGAAAATTTGAAAATTCTTACAAAATTCGTCCAAAATCTTGATGTCTCCAATCTCTTGTTTTGTACGTTTTTTCCACGTGTCTTGACATCCAATGTATCCCTGCAATGTTTGGTGAAGATCTGAGTATGTAGTTTTTGACCTTATATGGAACCTCCTATCTGAAAATTTGAAAATTCTTAAAAAATTCGTCCAAAATCTTGATGTCTCCAATCTCTTGTTTTGTACGTTCTTTCCACGTGTCTTGACATCCAATGTATCCCTGCAATGTTTGGTGAAGATCTGAGTATGTAGTTTTTGACCTTATATGGAACCTCCTATCTGAAAATTTGAAAATTCTTAAAAAAAATTTAACAAAATCTTGATGTCCCCAATCCTATGTTTTGTATGTTTTTTCCACGTGTCTTGACATACAATGTATCCCTGCAGAGTTTGGTGAAGATCTGAGTATGTAGTTTTTGACCTTATCTGGAACCTCCCATCTGAAAATTTGAAAATTGCTAAAAAATCCGTCCAAAATTTTGTTGACCCCAATCTCTTGTTTTGTACGTTTTTTCCACGTGTCTTGACATCCAATGTATCCCTGCAAAGTTTGGTGAAGATCTGAGTATGTAGTTTTTGACCTTATCTGGAACCGCATTTCTGAAAATTTGAAAATTCTTAAAAAAATCTTCCAAAATCTTGATGTCTCCAATCTCTTGTTTTGTACGTTTTTTCCACGTGTCTTGACATCCAATGTATCCCTGCAAAGTTTGGTGAAGATCTGAGTATGTAGTTTTTGACCTTATCTGGAACCTCCTATCTGAAAATTTGAAAATTCTTAAAAAATTCGTCCAAAATCTTGATGTCTCCAATCTCTTGTTTTGTACGTTTTTTCCACGTGTCTTGATATCCAATGTATCCCTGCAAAGTTTGGTGAAGATCTGAGTACGTCGTTTTTGACCTTATCTGGAACATCCTTTCTGAAAATTTGAAAATTGTTAAAAAATTCGTCCAAAATCTTGATGTCTCCTATCTCTTGTTTTGTACGTTTTTTCCACGTGTCTTGACATCCAATGTATCCCTGCAAAGTTTGGTGAAGATCTGAGTATGTAGTTTTTGACCTTATCTGGAACCTCCCATCTGAAAATTTGAAAATTCTTAAAAAATTCGACCAAAATCTTGATGTCTCCAATCTTTTGTTTTGTACGTTTTTTCCACGTGTCTTGACACATAATGTATCCATGCAAAGTTTGGTGAAGATCTGAGTATGTAGTTTTTGACCTTATATGGAACTTCCTATCTGAAAATTTGAAAATTCTTAAAAAATTCGTCCAAAATTTTGATGTATCCAATCTCTTGTTTTGTACGTTTTTTCCACGTGTCTTGACATCCAATGTATCCCTGCAATGTTTGGTGAAGATCTGAGTATGTAGTTTTTGACCTTATATGGAACCTCCTATCTGAAAATTTGAAAATTCTTAAAAAATTCGACCAAAATCTTGATGTCTCCAATCTCTTGTTTTGTACGTTTTTTCCACGTGTCTTGACATCCAATGTATCCCTGCAAAGTTTGGTGAAGATCTGAGTATGTAGTTTTTGACCTTATATTGAACCTCCCATCTGAAAATTTGAAAATTCTTAAAAAATTCGTCCAAAATCTTGATGTCTCCAATCTCTTGTTTTGTACGTTTTTTCCACGTGTCTTGATATCCAATGTATCCCTGCAAAGTTTGGTGAAGATCTGAGTATGTAGTTTTTGACCTTATATGGAACCTCCTATCTGAAAATTTGAAAATTCTTAAAAAATTCGACCAAAATCTTGATGTTCCGAATCCTATGTTTTGTATGTTTTTTCCACGTGTCTTGACATGCAAAGTATTCCTGCAAAGTTTGGTGAAGATCTGAGTATGTAGTTTTTGACCTTATCTGGAACCTCCTATCTGAAAATTTGAAAATTCTTAAAAAATTCGTCGAAAATCTTGATGTCTCCGATCTCTTGTTTTGTACGTTTTTTCCACGTGTCTTGACATGCAAAGTATTCCTGCAAAGTTTGGTGAAGATCTGAGTATGTAGTTTTTGACCTTATCTGGAACCTCCCATCTGAAAATTTGAAAATTCCTAAAAAATCCGTCCAAAATCTTGATGACCCCAATCTCTTGTTTTGTACGTTTTTTCCACGTGTCTTGACATCCAATGTATCCCTGCAATGTTTGGTGAAGATCTGAGTATGTCGTTTTTGACCTTATCTGGAACCTCCCATCTGAAAATTTGAAAATTCTTAAAAAATTCGTCGAAAATCTTGATGTCTCCAATCTTTTGTTTTGTACGTTTTTTCCACGTGTCTTGACATGCAAAGTATCCCTACAACGTTTGGTGAAGATCTGAGTATGTAGTTTTTGACCTTATCTGGAACCTCCTATCTGAAAATTTGAAAATTCTTCAAAAATTCGTCGAAAATCTTGATGTCTCCAATCTCTTGTTTTGTACGTTTTTTCCACGTGTCTTGACATCCAATGTATTCCTGCAATGTTTGGTGGAGATCTGAGTATGTAGTTTTAGACCTTATCTGGAACCTCCTATCTGAAAATTTGAAAATTCTTCAAAAATTCGTCGAAAATCTTGATGTCTCCAATCTCTTTTTTGTACGTTTTTTCCACGTGTCTTGACATCCAATGTATCCCTGCAAAGTTTGGTGAAGATCTGAGTATGTCGTTTTTGACCTTATCTGGAACATCCTTTCTGAAAATTTGAAAATTCTTAAAAAATTCGTCGAAAATCTTGATGTCTCCAATCTCTTGTTTTGTACGTTTTTTCCACGTGTCTTGACATCCAATGTATCCCTGCAAAGTTTGGTGAAGATCTGAGTATGTAGTTTTTGACCTTATATGGAACCTCCTATCTGAAAATTTGAAAATTCTTAAAAAATTCGTCCAAAATCTTGATGTCTCCAATCTCTTGTTTTGTACGTTTTTTCCACGTGTCTCGACCTCCAATGGATCCCTGCAAAGTTTGGTGAAGATCTGAGTATGTCGTTTTTGACCTTATCTGGAACCTCCCATCTGAAAATTTGAAAATTCTTAAAAAATTCGTCGAAAATCTTGATGTCTCCGATCTCTTGTTTTGTACGTTTTTTCCACGTGTCTTGACATGCAAAGTATTCCTGCAAAGTTTGGTGAAGATCTGAGTATGTAGTTTTTGACCTCATCTGGAACCTCCTATCTGAAAATTTGAAAATTCTTAAAAAATTCGTCCAAAATCTTGATGTCTCCAATCTCTTGTTTTGTACGTTTTTTCCACGTGTCTTGACATCCAATGTATCCCTGCAATGTTTGGTGAAGATCTGAGTATGTAGTTTTTGACCTTATCTGGAACCTCCCATCTGAAAATTTGAAAATTCCTAAAAAATCCGTCCAAAATCTTGATGACCCCAATCTCTTGTTTTGTACTTTTTTTCCACGTGTCTCGACCTCCAATGTATCCCTGCAAAGTTTGGTGAAGATCTGAGTATGTAGTTTTTGACCTTATATGGAACCTCCTATCTGAAAATTTGAAAATTCTTAAAAAATTCGTCCAAAATCTTGATGTCACCAATCCTATGTTTTGTATGTTTTTTCCACGTGTCTTGACATCCAATGTATCCATGCAAAGTTTGGTGAAGATCTGAGTATGTCGTTTTTGACCTTATCTGGAACCTCCCATCTGAAAATTTGAAAATTCTTAAAAAATTCGTCGAAAATCTTGATGTCTCCGATCTCTTGTTTTGTACGTTTTTTCCACGTGTCTTGACATGCAAAGTATTCCTGCAAAGTTTGGTGAAGATCTGAGTATGTAGTTTTTGACCTCATCTGGAACCTCCTATCTGAAAATTTGAAAATTCTTAAAAAATTCGTCCAAAATCTTGATGTCTCCAATCTCTTGTTTTGTACGTTTTTTCCACGTGTCTTGACATCCAATGTATCCCTGCAATGTTTGGTGAAGATCTGAGTATGTAGTTTTTGACCTTATCTGGAACCTCCCATCTGAAAATTTGAAAATTCCTAAAAAATCCGTCCAAAATCTTGATGACCCCAATCTCTTGTTTTGTACTTTTTTTCCACGTGTCTTGAAATCCAATGTATCCCTGCAAAGTTTGGTGAAGATCTGAGTATGTAGTTTTTGATCTTATCTGGAACCTCCTATCTGAAAATTTGAAAATTCTTCAAAAATTCGTCCAAAATCTTGATGTCTCCAATCTCTTGTTTTGTACGTTTTTTCCACGTGTCTTGATATCCAATGTATCCCTGCAAAGTTTGGTGAAGATCTGAGTATGTTGTTTTTGACCTTATCTGGAACATCCTTTCTGAAAATTTGAAAATTGTTAAAAAATTCGTCCAAAATCTTGATGTCTCCTATCTCTTGTTTTGTACGTTTTTTCCACGTGTCTTGACATCCAATGTATCCCTGCAAAGTTTGGTGAAGATCTGAGTATGTAGTTTTTGACCTTATCTGGAACCTCCCATCTGAAAATTTGAAAATTCTTAAAAAATTCGACCAATATCTTGATGTCTCCAATCTCTTGTTTTGTACGTTTTTTCCACGTGTCTTGACACATAATGTATCCATGCAAAGTTTGGTGAAGATCTGAGTATGTAGTTTTTGACCTTATATGGAACCTCCTATCTGAAAATTTAAAAATTCTTAAAAAATTCGTCCAAAATCTTGATGTCTCCAATCTCTTGTTTTGTACGTTTTTTCCACGTGTCTTGACATCCAATGTATCCCTGCAAAGTTTGGTGAAGATCTGAGTATGTAGTTTTTGACCTTATCTGGAACCTCCCATCTGAAAATTTGAAAATTCTTAAAAAATTCGACCAAAATCTTGATGTCTCCAATCTTTTGTTTTGTACGTTTTTTCCACGTGTCTTGACACATAATGTATCCATGCAAAGTTTGGTGAAGATCTGAGTATGTAGTTTTTGACCTTATATGGAACCTCCTATCTGAAAATTTGAAAATTCTTAAAAAATTCGTCCAAAATCTTGATGTCTCCAATCTCTTGTTTTGTACGTTTTTTCCACGTGTCTTGACATCCAATGTATCCCTGCAAAGTTTGGTGAAGATCTGAGTATGTAGTTTTTGACCTTATCTGGAACCTCCCATCTGAAAATTTGAAAATTCCTAAAAAATCCGTGCAAAATCTTGATGACCCCAATCTCTTGTTTTGTACGTTTTTTCCACGTGTCTTGACATCCAATGTATCCATGCAAAGTTTGGTGAAGATCTGAGTATGTCGTTTTTGACCTTATCTGGAACCTCCCATCTGAAAATTTGAAAATTCTTAAAAAATTCGTCGAAAATCTTGATGTCTCCAATCTTTTGTTTTGTACGTTTTTTCCACGTGTCTTGACATGCAAAGTATCCCTGCAACGTTTGGTGAAGATCTGAGTATGTAGTTTTTGACCTTATCTGGAACCTCCCATCTGAAAATTTGAAAATTCCTAAAAAATCCGTCCAAAATCTTGATGACCCCAATCTCTTGTTTTGTACGTTTTTTCCACGTGTCTTGACATCCAATGTATCCCTGCAAAGTTTGGTGAAGATCTGAGTATGTAGTTTTTGACCTTATCTGGAACCTCCTATCTGAAAATTTGAAAATTCTTAAAAAATTCGTCCAAAATCTTGATGTCTCCAATCTCTTGTTTTGTACGTTTTTTCCACGTGTCTTGATATCCAATGTATCCCTGCAAAGTTTGGTGAAGATCTGAGTATGTCGTTTTTGACCTTATCTGGAACATCCTTTCTGAAAATTTGAAAATTGTTAAAAAATTCGTCCAAAATCTTGATGTGTCCTATCTCTTGTTTTGTACGTTTTTTCCACGTGTCTTGACATCCAATGTATCCCTGCAAAGTTTGGTGAAGATCTGAGTATGTAGTTTTTGACCTTATCTGGAACCTCCCATCTGAAAATTTGAAAATTCTTAAAAAATTCGACCAAAATCTTGATGTCTCCAATGTCTTCTTTTGTACGTTTTTTCCACGTGTCTTGACACATAATGTATCCATGCAAAGTTTGGTGAAGATCTGAGTATGTAGTTTTTGACCTTATATGGAACCTCCTATCTGAAAATTTGAAAATTCTTAAAAAATTTGACCAAAATCTTGATGTCCCCAATCCTATGTTTTGTATGTTTTTTCCACGTGTCTTGACATCCAATGTATCCCTGCAGAGTTTGGTGAAGATCTGAGTATGTAGTTTTTGACCTTATCTGGAACCTCCCATCTGAAAATTTGAAAATTCTTAAAAAATTCGTCGAAAATCTTGATGTCTCCAATCTCTTGTTTTGTACGTTTTTTCCACGTGTCTTGACATGCAAAGTATCCCTGCAACGTTTGGTGAAGATCTGAGTATGTAGTTTTTGACCTTATCTGGAACCTCCTATCTGAAAATTTGAAAATTCTTAAAAAATTCGTCCAAAATCTTGATGTCTCCAATCTCTTGTTTTGTACGTTTTTTCCACGTGTCTTGACATCCAATGTATCCCTGCAATGTTTGGTGAAGATCTGAGTATGTAGTTTTTGACCTTATATGGAACCTCCTATCTGAAAATTTGAAAATTCTTAAAAAATTCGTCCAAAATCTTGATGTCTCCAATCTCTTGTTTTGTACGTTCTTTCCACGTGTCTTGACATCCAATGTATCCCTGCAATGTTTGGTGAAGATCTGAGTATGTAGTTTTTGACCTTATATGGAACCTCCTATCTGAAAATTTGAAAATTGCTAAAAAATCCGTCCAAAATTTTGTTGACCCCAATCTCTTGTTTTGTACGTTTTTTCCACGTGTCTTGACATCCAATGTATCCCTGCAAAGTTTGGTGAAGATCTGAGTATGTAGTTTTTGACCTTATCTGGAACCGCATTTCTGAAAATTTGAAAATTCTTAAAAAAATCGTCCAAAATCTTGATGTCTCCAATCTCTTGTTTTGTAGGTTTTTTCCACGTGTCTTGACATCCAATGTATCCCTGCAAAGTTTGGTGAAGATCTGAGTATGTAGTTTTTGACCTTATCTGGAACCTCCTATCTGAAAATTTGAAAATTCTTAAAAAATTCGTCCAAAATCTTGATGTCTCCAATCTCTTGTTTTGTACGTTTTTTCCACGTGTCTTGATATCCAATGTATCCCTGCAAAGTTTGGTGAAGATCTGAGTACGTCGTTTTTGACCTTATCTGGAACATCCTTTCTGAAAATTTGAAAATTGTTAAAAAATTCGTCCAAAATCTTGATGTCTCCTATCTCTTGTTTTGTACGTTTTTTCCACGTGTCTTGACATCCAATGTATCCCTGCAAAGTTTGGTGAAGATCTGAGTATGTAGTTTTTGACCTTATCTGGAACCTCCCATCTGAAAATTTGAAAATTCTTAAAAAATTCGACCAAAATCTTGATGTCTCCAATCTCTTGTTTTGTACGTTTTTTCCACGTGTCTTGACACATAATGTATCCATGCAAAGTTTGGTGAAGATCTGAGTATGTAGTTTTTGACCTTATATGGAACCTCCTATCTGAAAATTTGAAAATTCTTAAAAAATTTGACCAAAATCTTGATGTCCCCAATCCTATGTTTTGTATGTTTTTTCCACGTGTCTTGACATCCAATGTATCCATGCAAAGTTTGGTGAAGATCTGAGTATGTAGTTTTTGACCTTATCTGGAACCTCCCATCTGAAAATTTGAAAATTCTTAAAAAATTCGTCGAAAATCTTGATGTCTCCAATCTCTTGTTTTGTACGTTTTTTCCACGTGTCTTGACATGAAAAGTATCCCTGCAACGTTTGGTGAAGATCTGAGTATGTAGTTTTTGACCTTATCTGGAACCTCCTATCTGAAAATTTGAAAATTCTTAAAAAATTCGTCCAAAATCTTGATGTCTCCAATCTCTTGTTTTGTACGTTTTTTCCACGTGTCTTGACATCCAATGTATCCCTGCAATGTTTGGTGAAGATCTGAGTATGTAGTTTTTGACCTTATATGGAGCCTCCTATCTGAAAATTTGAAAATTCTTAAAAAATTCGTCCAAAATCTTGATGTCTCCAATCTCTTGTTTTGTACGTTCTTTCCACGTGTCTTGACATCCAATGTATCCCTGCAATGTTTGGTGAAGATCTGAGTATGTAGTTTTTTACCTTATATGGAACCTCCTATCTGAAAATTTGAAAATTCTTAAAAGAATTTAACAAAATCTTGATGTCCCCAATCCTATGTTTTGTATGTTTTTTCCACGTGTCTTGACATACAATGTATCCCTGCAGAGTTTGGTGAAGATCTGAGTATGTAGTTTTTGACCTTATCTGGAACCTCCCATCTGAAAATTTGAAAATTCCTAAAAAATCCGTCCAAAATCTTGTTGACCCGAATCTCTTGTTTTGTACGTTTTTCCCACGTGTCTTGACATCCAATGTATCCCTGCAAAGTTTGGTGAAGATCTGAGTATGTAGTTTTTGACCTTATCTGGAACCGCATTTCTGAAAATTTGAAAATTTTTAAAAAAATCGTCCAAAATCTTGATGTCTCCAATCTCTTGTTTTGTACGTTTTTTCCACGTGTCTTGACATCCAATGTATCCCTGCAAAGTTTGGTGAAGATCTGAGTATGTAGTTTTTGACCTTATATGGAACCTCCTATCTGAAAATTTGAAAATTCTTAAAAAATTCGTCCAAAATCTTGATGTCTCCAATCTCTTTTTTTGTACGTTTTTTCCACGTGTCTCGACCTCCAATGGATCCCTGCAAAGTTTGGTGAAGATCTGAGTATGTCGTTTTTGACCTTATCTGGAACCTCCCATCTGAAAATTTGAAAATTCTTAAAAAATTCGTCGAAAATCTTGATGTCTCCGATCTCTTGTTTTGTACGTTTTTTCCACGTGTCTTGACATGCAAAGTATTCCTGCAAAGTTTGGTGAAGATCTGAGTATGTAGTTTTTGACCTCATCTGGAACCTCCTATCTGAAAATTTGAAAATTCTTAAAAAATTCGTCCAAAATCTTGATGTCTCCAATCTCTTGTTTTGTACGTTTTTTCCACGTGTCTTGACATCCAATGTATCCCTGCAAAGTTTGGTGAAGATCTGAGTATGTAGTTTTTGACCTTATCTGGAACCTCCTATCTGAAAATTTGAAAATTCTTAAAAAATTCGTCCAAAATCTTGATGTCTCCAATCTCTTGTTTTGTACGTTTTTTCCACGTGTCTTGATATCCAATGTATCCCTGCAAAGTTTGGTGAAGATCTGAGTATGTCGTTTTTGACCTTATCTGGAACATCCTTTCTGAAAATTTGAAAATTGTTAAAAAATTCGTCCAAAATCTTGATGTCTCCTATCTCTTGTTTTGTACGTTTTTTCCACGTGTCTTGACATCCAATGTATCCCTGCAAAGTTTGGTGAAGATCTGAGTATGTAGTTTTTGACCTTATCTGGAACCTCCCATCTGAAAATTTGAAAATTCTTAAAAAATTCGACCAAAATCTTGATGTCTCCAATCTCTTGTTTTGTACGTTTTTTCCACGTGTCTTGACACATAATGTATCCATGCAAAGTTTGGTGAAGATCTGAGTATGTAGTTTTTGACCTTATATTGAACCTCCTATCTGAAAATTTGAAAATTCTTAAAAAATTCGTCCAAAATCTTGATGTCTCCAATCTCTTGTTTTGTACGTTTTTTCCACGTGTCTTGACATCCAATGTATCCCTGCAAAGTTTGGTGAAGATCTGAGTATGTAGTTTTTGACCTTATCTGGAACCTCCCATCTGAAAATTTGAAAATTCCTAAAAAATCCGTCCAAAATCTTGATGACCACAATCTCTTGTTTTGTACGTTTTTTCCACGTGTCTTGACATTCAATGTATCCCTGCAAAGTTTGGTGAAGATCTGAGTATGTAGTTTTTGACCTTATATGGAACCTCCTTTCTGAAAATTTGAAAATTCTTAAAAAATTCGTCCAAAATCTTGAAGACCCCAATCTCTTGTTTTGTACGTTTTTTCCACGTGTCTTGACATCCAATGTATCCCTGCAAAGTTTGGTGAAGATCTGAGTATGTAGTTTTTGAACTTATATGGAACCTCCTTTCTGAAAATTTGAGAATTCTTAAAAAATTCGTCCAAAATCTTGATGTCTCCAATCTCTTGTTTTGTACGTTTTTTCCACGTGTCTTGACATCCAATGTATCCATGCAAAGTTTGGTGAAGATCTGAGTATGTCGTTTTTGACCTTATCTGGAACCTCCCATCCGAAAATTTGAAAATTCTCAAAAAATTCGTCGAAAATCTTGATGTCTCCAATCTCTTGTTTTGTACGTTTTTTCCACGTGTCTTGACATGCAAAGTATCCCTGCAACGTTTGGTGAAGATCTGAGTATGTAGTTTTTGACCTTATCTGGAACCTCCTATCTGAAAATTTGAAAATTCTTCAAAAATTCGTCGAAAATCTTGATGTCTCCAATCTCTTGCTTTGTACGTTTTTTCCACGTGTCTTGACATCCAATGTATCCCTGCAATGTTTGGTGGAGATCTGAGTATGTAGTTTTTGACCTTATCTGGAACCTCCTATCTGAAAATTTGAAAATTCTTCAAAAATTCGTCCAAAATCTTGATGTCTCCAATCTCTTGTTTTGTAC
Organism: Lepisma saccharinum; assembly: GCF_977018435.1. Lineage (NCBI taxonomy): Eukaryota > Metazoa > Arthropoda > Insecta > Zygentoma > Lepismatidae > Lepisma > Lepisma saccharinum. The sequence goes on along the minus strand of NW_028143112.1, from coordinate 35,263 downwards.
GTTTTTTCCACGTGTCTCGACCTCCAATGTATCCCTGCAAAGTTAGTGAAGATCTGAGTATGTCGTTTTTGACCTTATCTGGAACATCCTTTCTGAAAATTTGAAAATTCTTAAAAAATTCGTCGAAAATCTTGATGTCTCCAATCTCTTGTTTTGTACGTTTTTTCCACGTTTCTTGACATCCAATGTATCCCTGCAAAGTTTGGTGAAGATCTGAGTATGTAGTTTTTGACCTTATATGGAACCTCCTTTCTGAAAATTTGAAAATTCTCAAAAAATTCGTCCAAAATCTTGATGTCTCCAATCTCTTGTTTTGTACGTTTTTTCCACGTGTCTTGACATCCAATGTATCCCTGCAAAGTTTGGTGAAGATCTGAGCATGTAGTTTTTGACCTTATATGGAACCTCCTATCTGAAAATTTGAAAATTCTTAAAAAATTCGTCGAAAATCTTGATGTCACCAATCCTATGTTTTGTATGTTTTTTCCACGTGTCTTGACATCCAATGTATCCATGCAAAGTTTGGTGAAGATCTGAGTATGTCGTTTTTGACCTTATCTGGAACCTCCCATCTGAAAATTTGAAAATTCTTAAAAAATTCGTCGAAAATCTTGATGTCTCCGATCTCTTGTTTTGTACGTTTTTTCCACGTGTCTTGACATGCAAAGTATTCCTGCAAAGTTTGGTGAAGATCTGAGTATGTAGTTTTTGACCTCATCTGGAACCTCCTATCTGAAAATTTGAAAATTCTTAAAAAATTCGTCCAAAATCTTGATGTCTCCAATCTCTTGTTTTGTACGTTTTTTCCACGTGTCTTGACATCCAATGTATCCCTGCAATGTTTGGTGAAGATCTGAGTATGTAGTTTTTGACCTTATCTGGAACCTCCCATCTGAAAATTTGAAAATTCCTAAAAAATCCGTCCAAAATCTTGATGACCCCAATCTCTTGTTTTGTACGTTTTTTCCACGTGTCTTGACATCCAATGTATCCCTGCAAAGTTTGGTGAAGATCTGAGTATGTAGTTTTTGACCTTATCTGGAACCTCCTATCTGAAAATTTGAAAATTCTTAAAAAATTCGTCCAAAATCTTGATGTCTCCAATCTCTTGTTTTGTACGTTTTTTCCACGTGTCTTGATATCCAATGTATCCCTGCAAAGTTTGGTGAAGATCTGAGTATGTCGTTTTTGACCTTATCTGGAACATCCTTTCTGAAAATTTGAAAATTCTTAAAAAATTCGACCAAAATCTTGATGTTCCGAATCCTATGTTTTGTATGTTTTTTCCACGTGTCTTGACATCCAATGTATCCATGCAAAGTTTGGTGAAAATCTGAGTATGTAGTTTTTGACCTTATATTGATCCTCCCATCTGAAAATTTGAAAATTCTTAAAAAATTCGTCCAAAATCTTGATGACCCCAATCTCTTGTTTTGTACGTTTTTTCCACGTGTCTTGACATCCAAAGTATCCCTGCAAAGTTTGGTGAAGATCTGAGTATGTAGTTTTTGACCTTATATGGAACCTCCTTTCTGAAAATTTGAGAATTCTTAAAAAATTCGTCCAAAATCTTGATGTCTCCAATCTCTTGTTTTGTACGTTTTTTCCACGTGTCTTGACATCCAATGTATCCATGCAAAGTTTGGTGAAGATCTGAGTATGTCGTTTTTGACCTTATCTGGAACCTCCCATCTGAAAATTTGAAAATTCTTAAAAAATTCGTCGAAAATCTTGATGTCTCCAATCTTTTGTTTTGTACGTTTTTTCCACGTGTCTTGACATGCAAAGTATCCCTGCAACGTTTGGTGAAGATCTGAGTATGTAGTTTTTGACCTTATCTGGAACCTCCTATCTGAAAATTTGAAAATTCTTCAAAAATTCGTCGAAAATCTTGATGTCTCCAATCTCTTGTTTTGTACGTTTTTTCCACGTGTCTTGACATCCAATGTATTCCTGCAATGTTTGGTGGAGATCTGAGTATGTAGTTTTAGACCTTATCTGGAACCTCCTATCTGAAAATTTGAAAATTCTTCAAAAATTCGTCCAAAATCTTGATGTCTCCAATCTCTTGTTTTGTACGTTTTTTCCACGTGTCTCGACCTCCAATGGATCCCTGCAAAGTTTGGTGAAGATCTGAGTATGTCGTTTTTGACCTTATCTGGAACATCCTTTCTGAAAATTTGAAAATTCTTAAAAAATTCGTCGAAAATCTTGATGTCTCCAATCTCTTGTTTTGTACGTTTTTTCCACGTGTCTTGACATCCAATGTATCCCTGCAAAGTTTGGTGAAGATCTGAGTATGTAGTTTTTGACCTTATATGGAACCTCCTATCTGAAAATTTGAAAATTCTTAAAAAATTCGTCCAAAATCTTGATGTCTCCAATCTCTTGTTTTGTACGTTTTTTCCACGTGTCTCGACCTCCAATGGATCCCTGCAAAGTTTGGTGAAGATCTGAGTATGTCGTTTTTGACCTTATCTGGAACCTCCCATCTGAAAATTTGAAAATTCTTAAAAAATTCGTCGAAAATCTTGATGTCTCCGATCTCTTGTTTTGTACGTTTTTTCCACGTGTCTTGACATGCAAAGTATTCCTGCAAAGTTTGGTGAAGATCTGAGTATGTAGTTTTTGACCTCATCTGGAACCTCCTATCTGAAAATTTGAAAATTCTTAAAAAATTCGTCCAAAATCTTGATGTCTCCAATCTCTTGTTTTGTACGTTTTTTCCACGTGTCTTGACATCCAATGTATCCCTGCAATGTTTGGTGAAGATCTGAGTATGTAGTTTTTGACCTTATCTGGAACCTCCCATCTGAAAATTTGAAAATTCCTAAAAAATCCGTCCAAAATCTTGATGACCCCAATCTCTTGTTTTGTACTTTTTTTCCACGTGTCTTGACATCCAATGTATCCCTGCAAAGTTTGGTGAAGATCTGAGTATGTAGTTTTTGATCTTATCTGGAACCTCCTATCTGAAAATTTGAAAATTCTTAAAAAATTCGTCCAAAATCTTGATGTCTCCAATCTCTTGTTTTGTACGTTTTTTCCACGTGTCTTGATATCCAATGTATCCCTGCAAAGTTTGGTGAAGATCTGAGTATGTTGTTTTTGACCTTATCTGGAACATCCTTTCTGAAAATTTGAAAATTGTTAAAAAATTCGTCCAAAATCTTGATGTCTCCTATCTCTTGTTTTGTACGTTTTTTCCACGTGTCTTGACATCCAATGTATCCCTGCAAAGTTTGGTGAAGATCTGAGTATGTAGTTTTTGACCTTATCTGGAACCTCCCATCTGAAAATTTGAAAATTCTTAAAAAATTCGACCAATATCTTGATGTCTCCAATCTTTTGTTTTGTACGTTTTTTCCACGTGTCTTGACACATAATGTATCCATGCAAAGTTTGGTGAAGATCTGAGTATGTAGTTTTTGACCTTATATGGAACCTCCTATCTGAAAATTTGAAAATTCTTAAAAAATTCGTCCAAAATCTTGATGTCTCCAATCTCTTGTTTTGTACGTTTTTTCCACGTGTCTTGACATCCAATGTATCCCTGCAAAGTTTGGTGAAGATCTGAGTATGTAGTTTTTGACCTTATCTGGAACCTCCCATCTGAAAATTTGAAAATTCCTAAAAAATCCGTGCAAAATCTTGATGACCCCAATCTCTTGTTTTGTACGTTTTTTCCACGTGTCTTGACATCCAATGTATTCCTGCAATGTTTGGTGAAGATCTGAGTATGTAGTTTTTGACCTTATATGGAACCTCCTATCTGAAAATTTGAAAATTCTTAAAAAATTCGACCAAAATCTTGATGTTCCGAATCCTATGTTTTGTATGTTTTTTCCACGTGTCTTGACATCCAATGTATCCATGCAAAGTTTGGTGAAGATCTGAGTATGTAGTTTTTGACCTTATATTGAACCTCCCATCTGAAAATTTGAAAATTCTTAAAAAATTCGTCCAAAATCTTGATGACCCCAATCTCTTGTTTTGTACGTTTTTTCCACGTGTCTTGACATCCAAAGTATCCCTGCAAAGTTTGGTGAAGATCTGAGTATGTAGTTTTTGACCTTATATGGAACCTCCTTTCTGAAAATTTGAGAATTCTTAAAAAATTCGTCCAAAATCTTGATGTCTCCAATCTCTTGTTTTGTACGTTTTTTCCACGTGTCTTGACATCCAATGTATCCCTGCAAAGTTTGGTGAAGATCTGAGTATGTAGTTTTTGAACTTAACTGGAACCTCCTATCTGAAAATTTGAAAATTCTTAAAAAATTCGTCCAAAATCTTGATGTCTCCAATCTCTTGTTTTGTACGTTTTTTCCACGTGTCTTGATATCCAATGTATCCCTGCAAAGTTTGGTGAAGATCTGAGTACGTCGTTTTTGACCTTATCTGGAACATCCTTTCTGAAAATTTGAAAATTGTTAAAAAATTCGTCCAAAATCTTGATGTCTCCTATCTCTTGTTTTGTACGTTTTTTCCACGTGTCTTGACATCCAATGTATCCCTGCAAAGTTTTGTGAAGATCTGAGTATGTAGTTTTTGACCTTATCTGGAACCTCCCATCTGAAAATTTGAAAATTCTTAAAAAATTCGACCAAAATCTTGATGTCTCCAATCTCTTGTTTTGTACGTTTTTTCCGCGTGTCTTGACACATAATGTATCCATGCAAAGTTTGGTGAAGATCTGAGTATGTAGTTTTTGACCTTATATGGAACCTCCTATCTGAAAATTTGAAAATTCTTAAAAAATTTGACCAAAATCTTGATGTCCCCAATCCTATGTTTTGTATGTTTTTTCCACGTGTCTTGACATCCAATGTATCCATGCAAAGTTTGGTGAAGATCTGAGTATGTAGTTTTTGACCTTATCTGGAACCTCCCATCTGAAAATTTGAAAATTCTTAAAAAATTCGACCAAAATCTTGATGTCTCCAATCTCTTGTTTTGTACGTTTTTTCCACGTGTCTTGACATGCAAAGTATCACTGCAACATTTGGTGAAGATCTGAGTATGTAGTTTTTGACCTTATCTGGAACCTCCTATCTGAAAATTTGAAAATTCTTAAAAAATTCGTCCAAAATCTTGATGTCTCCAATCTCTTGTTTTGTACGTTTTTTCCACGTGTCTTGACATCCAATGTATCCCTGCAATGTTTGGTGAAGATCTGAGTATGTAGTTTTTGACCTTATATGGAGCCTCCTATCTGAAAATTTGAAAATTCTTAAAAAATTCGTCCAAAATCTTGATGTCTCCAATCTCTTGTTTTGTACGTTCTTTCCACGTGTCTTGACATCCAATGTATCCCAGCAATGTTTGGTGAAGATCTGAGTATGTAGTTTTTGACCTTATATGGAACCTCCTATCTGAAAATTTGAAAATCCTTAAAAGAATTTAACAAAATCTTGATGTCCCCAATCCTATGTTTTGTATGTTTTTTCCACGTGTCTAGACATACAATGTATCCCTGCAGAGTTTGGTGAAGATCTGAGTATGTAGTTTTTGACCTTATATGGAACCTCCTATCTGAAAATTTGAAAATTCTTAAAAAATTCGACCAAAATCTTGATGTTCCGAAACCTATGTTTTGTATGTTTTTTCCACGTGTCTTGACATCCAATGTATCCCTGCAAAGTTTGGTGAAGGTCTGAGTATGTAGTTTTTGACCTTATATTGAACCTCCCATCTGAAAATTTGAAAATTCTTAAAAAATTCGTCCAAAATCTTGATGACCCCAATCTCTTGTTTTGTACGTTTTTTCCACGTGTCTTGACATCCAAAGTATCCCTGCAAAGTTTGGTGAAGATCTGAGTATGTAGTTTTTGACCTTATATGGAACCTCCTTTCTGAAAATTTGAGAATTCTTAAAAAATTCGTCCAAAATCTTGATGTCTCCAATCTCTTGTTTTGTACGTTTTTTCCACGTGTCTTGACATCCAATGTATCCATGCAAAGTTTGGTGAAGATCTGAGTATGTCGTTTTTGACCTTATCTGGAACCTCCCATCTGAAAATTTGAAAATACTTAAAAAATTCGTCGAAAATCTTGATGTCTCCAATCTTTTGTTTTGTACGTTTTTTCCACGTGTCTTGACATGCAAAGTTTCCCTGCAACGTTTGGTGAAGATCTGAGTATGTAGTTTTTGACCTTATCTGGAACCTCCTATCTGAAAATTTGAAAATTGTTCAAAAATTCGTCGAAAATCTTGATGTCTCCAATCTCTTGTTTTGTACGTTTTTTCCACGTGTCTTGACATCCAATGTATTCCTGCAATGTTTGGTGGAGATCTGAGTATGTAGTTTTAGACCTTATCTGGAACCTCCTATCTGAAAATTTGAAAATTCTTCAAAAATTCGTCCAAAATCTTGATGTCTCCAATCTCTTGTTTTGTACGTTTTTTCCACGTGTCTCGACCTCCAATGGATCCCTGTAAAGTTTGGTGAAGATCTGAGTATGTCGTTTTTGACATTATCTGGAACATCCTTTCTGAAAATTTGAAAATTCTTAAAAAATTCGTCGAAAATCTTGATGTCTCCAATCTCTTGTTTTGTACGTTTTTTCCACGTGTCTTGACATCCAATGTATCCCTGCAAAGTTTGGTGAAGATCTGAGTATGTAGTTTTTGACCTTATATGGAACCTCCTATCTGAAAATTTGAAAATTCTTAAAAAATTCGTCCAAAATCTTGATGTCTCCAATCTCTTGTTTTGTACGTTTTTTCCACGTGTCTTGACATCCAATGTATCCCTGCAATGTTTGGTGAAGATCTGAGTATGTCGTTTTTGACCTTATCTGGAACCTCCCATCTGAAAATTTGAAAATTCCTAAAAAATCCGTCCAAAATCTTGATGACCCCAATCTCTTGTTTTGTACTTTTTTTCCACGTGTCTTGACATCCAATGTATCCCTGCAAAGTTTGGTGAAGATCTGAGTATGTAGTTTTTGATCTTATCTGGAACCTCCTATCTGAAAATTTGAAAATTCTTAAAAAATTCGTCCAAAATCTTGATGTCTCCAATCTCTTGTTTTGTACGTTTTTTCCACGTGTCTTGATATCCAATGTCCCTGCAAAGTTTGGTGAAGATCTGAGTATGTTGTTTTTGACCTTATCTGGAACATCCTTTCTGAAAATTTGAAAATTGTTAAAAAATTCGTCCAAAATCTTGATGTCTCCTATCTCTTGTTTTGTACGTTTTTTCCACGTGTCTTGACATCCAATGTATCCCTGCAAAGTTTGGTGAAGATCTGAGTATGTAGTTTTTGACCTTATCTGGAACCTCCCATCTGAAAATTTGAAAATTCTTAAAAAATTCGACCAATATCTTGATGTCTCCAATCTTTTGTTTTGTACGTTTTTTCCACGTGTCTTGACACATAATGTATCCATGCAAAGTTTGGTGAAGATCTGAGTATGTAGTTTTTGACCTTATATGGAACCTCCTATCTGAAAATTTGAAAATTTTTAAAAAATTCGTCCAAAATCTTGATGTCTCCAATCTCTTGTTTTGTACGTTTTTTCCACGTGTCTTGACATCCAATGTATCCCTGCAAAGTTTGGTGAAGATCTGAGTATGTAGTTTTTGACCTTATCTGGAACCTCCCATCTGAAAATTTGAAAATTCCTAAAAAATCCGTGCAAAATCTTGATGACCCCAATCTCTTGTTTTGTACGTTTTTTCCACGTGTCTTGACATCCAATGTATTCCTGCAATGTTTGGTGAAGATCTGAGTATGTAGTTTTTGACCTTATATGGAACCTCCTATCTGAAAATATGAAAATTCTTAAAAAATTCGACCAAAATCTTGATGTTCCGAATCCTATGTTTTGTATGTTTTTTCCACGTGTCTTGACATCCAATGTATCCATGCAAAGTTTGGTGAAGATCTGAGTATGTAGTTTTTGACCTTATATTGAACCTCCCATCTGAAAATTTGAAAATTCTTAAAAAATTCGTCCAAAATCTTGATGACCCCAATCTCTTGTTTTGTACGTTTTTTCCACGTGTCTTGACATCCAAAGTATCCCTGCAAAGTTTGGTGAAGATCTGAGTATGTAGTTTTTGACCTTATATGGAACCTCCTTTCTGAAAATTTGAGAATTCTTAAAAAATTCGTCCAAAATCTTGATGTCTCCAATCTCTTGTTTTGTACGTTTTTTCCACGTGTCTTGACATCCAATGTATCCCTGCAAAGTTTGGTGAAGATCTGAGTATGTAGTTTTTGACCTTATCTGGAACCTCCTATCTGAAAATTTGAAAATTCTTAAAAAATTCGTCCAAAATCTTGATGTCTCCAATCTCTTGTTTTGTACGTTTTTTCCACGTGTCTTGATATCCAATGTATCCCTGCAAAGTTTGGTGAAGATCTGAGTATGTCGTTTTTGACCTTATCTGGAACATCCTTTCTGAAAATTTGAAAATTGTTAAAAAATTCGTCCAAAATCTTGATGTCTCCTATCTCTTGTTTTGTACGTTTTTTCCACGTGTCTTGACATCCAATGTATCCCTTCAAAGTTTGGTGAAGATCTGAGTATGTAGTTTTTGACCTTATCTGGAACCTCCCATCTGAAAATTTGAAAATTCTTAAAAAATTCGACCAAAATCTTGATGTCTCCAATCTCTTGTTTTGTACGTTTTTTCCACGTGTCTTGACACATAATGTATCCATGCAAAGTTTGGTGAAGATCTGAGTATGTAGTTTTTGACCTTATATGGAACCTCCTATCTGAAAATTTGAAAATTCTTAAAAAATTCGTCCAAAATCTTGATGTCTCCAATCTCTTGTTTTGTACGTTTTTTCCACGTGTCTTGACATCCAATGTATCCCTGCAAAGTTTGGTGAAGATCTGAGTATGTAGTTTTTGACCTTATCTGGAACCTCCCATCTGAAAATTTGAAAATTCCTAAAAAATCCGTCCAAAATCTTGATGACCACAATCTCTTGTTTTGTACGTTTTTTCCACGTGTCTTGACATTCAATGTATCCCTGCAAAGTTTGGTGAAGATCTGAGTATGTAGTTTTTGACCTTATATGGAACCTCCTTTCTGAAAATTTGAAAATTCTTAAAAAATTCGTCCAAAATCTTGAAGACCCCAATCTCTTGTTTTGTACGTTTTTTCCACGTGTCTTGACATCCAATGTATCCCTGCAAAGTTTGGTGAAGATCTGAGTATGTAGTTTTTGACCTTATATGGAACCTCCTTTCTGAAAATTTGAGAATTCTTAAAAAATTCGTCCAAAATCTTGATGTCTCCAATCTCTTGTTTTGTACGTTTTTTCCACGTGTCTTGACATCCAATGTATCCATGCAAAGTTTGGTGAAGATCTGAGTATGTCGTTTTTGACCTTATCTGGAACCTCCCATCCGAAAATTTGAAAATTCTTAAAAAATTCGTCGAAAATCTTGATGTCTCCAATCTCTTGTTTTGTACGTTTTTTCCACGTGTCTTGACATGCAAAGTATCCCTGCAACGTTTGGTGAAGATCTGAGTATGTAGTTTTTGACCTTATCTGGAACCTCCTATCTGAAAATTTGAAAATTCTTCAAAAATTCGTCGAAAATCTTGATGTCTCCAATCTCTTGCTTTGTACGTTTTTTCCACGTGTCTTGACATCCAATGTATCCCTGCAATGTTTGGTGGAGATCTGAGTATGTAGTTTTTGACCTTATCTGGAACCTCCTATCTGAAAATTTGAAAATTCTTCAAAAATTCGTCCAAAACCTTGATGTCTCCAATCTCTTGTTTTTTACGTTTTTTCCACGTGTCTCGACCTCCAATGTATCCCTGCAAAGTTAGTGAAGATCTGAGTATGTCGTTTTTGACCTTATCTGGAACATCTTTTCTGAAAATTTGAAAATTCTTAAAAAATTCGTCGAAAATCTTGATGTCTCCAATCTCTTGTTTTGTACGTTTTTTCCACGTTTCTTGACATCCAATGTATCCCTGCAAAGTTTGGTGAAGATCTGAGTATGTAGTTTTTGACCTTATATGGAACCTCCTTTCTGAAAATTTGAAAATTCTCAAAAAATTCGTCCATAATCTTGATGTCTCCAATCTCTTGTTTTGTACTTTTTTTCCACGTGTCTTGACATCCAATGTATCCCTGCAAATTTTGGTGAAGATCTGAGCATGTAGTTTTTGACCTTATATGGAACCTCCTATCTGAAAATTTGAAAATTCTTAAAAAATTCGTCGAAAATCTTGATGTCACCAATCCTATGTTTTGTATGTTTTTTCCACGTGTCTTGACATCCAATGTATCCATGCAAAGTTTGGTGAAGATCTGAGTATGTCGTTTTTGACCTTATCTGGAACCTCCCATCTGAAAATTTGAAAATTCTTAAAAAATTCGTCGAAAATCTTGATGTCTCCGATCTCTTGTTTTGTACGTTTTTTCCACGTGTCTTGACATGCAAAGTTTTCCTGCAAAGTTTGGTGAAGATCTGAGTATGTAGTTTTTGACCTCATCTGGAACCTCCTATCTGAAAATTTGAAAATTCTTAAAAAATTCGTCCAAAATCTTGATGTCTCCAATCTCTTGTTTTGTACGTTTTTTCCACGTGTCTTGACATCCAATGTATCCCTGCAATGTTTGGTGAAGATCTGAGTATGTAGTTTTTGACCTTATCTGGAACCTCCCATCTGAAAATTTGAAAATTCCTAAAAAATCCGTCCAAAATCTTGATGACCCCAATCTCTTGTTTTGTACGTTTTTTCCACGTGTCTTGACATCCAATGTATCCCAGCAATGTTTGGTGAAGATCTGAGTATGTAGTTTTTGACCTTATATGGAACCTCCTATCTGAAAATTTGAAAATCCTTAAAAGAATTTAACAAAATCTTGATGTCCCCAATCCTATGTTTTGTATGTTTTTTCCACGTGTCTAGACATACAATGTATCCCTGCAGAGTTTGGTGAAGATCTGAGTATGTAGTTTTTGACCTTATATGGAACCTCCTATCTGAAAATTTGAAAATTCTTAAAAAATTCGACCAAAATCTTGATGTTCCGAAACCTATGTTTTGTATGTTTTTTCCACGTGTCTTGACATCCAATGTATCCCTGCAAAGTTTGGTGAAGGTCTGAGTATGTAGTTTTTGACCTTATATTGAACCTCCCATCTGAAAATTTGAAAATTCTTAAAAAATTCGTCCAAAATCTTGATGACCCCAATCTCTTGTTTTGTACGTTTTTTCCACGTGTCTTGACATCCAAAGTATCCCTGCAAAGTTTGGTGAAGATCTGAGTATGTAGTTTTTGACCTTATATGGAACCTCCTTTCTGAAAATTTGAGAATTCTTAAAAAATTCGTCCAAAATCTTGATGTCTCCAATCTCTTGTTTTGTACGTTTTTTCCACGTGTCTTGACATCCAATGTATCCATGCAAAGTTTGGTGAAGATCTGAGTATGTCGTTTTTGACCTTATCTGGAACCTCCCATCTGAAAATTTGAAAATACTTAAAAAATTCGTCGAAAATCTTGATGTCTCCAATCTTTTGTTTTGTACGTTTTTTCCACGTGTCTTGACATGCAAAGTTTCCCTGCAACGTTTGGTGAAGATCTGAGTATGTAGTTTTTGACCTTATCTGGAACCTCCTATCTGAAAATTTGAAAATTCTTCAAAAATTCGTCGAAAATCTTGATGTCTCCAATCTCTTGTTTTGTACGTTTTTTCCACGTGTCTTGACATCCAATGTATTCCTGCAATGTTTGGTGGAGATCTGAGTATGTAGTTTTAGACCTTATCTGGAACCTCCTATCTGAAAATTTGAAAATTCTTCAAAAATTCGTCCAAAATCTTGATGTCTCCAATCTCTTGTTTTGTACGTTTTTTCCACGTGTCTCGACCTCCAATGGATCCCTGCAAAGTTTGGTGAAGATCTGAGTATGTCGTTTTTGACATTATCTGGAACATCCTTTCTGAAAATTTGAAAATTCTTAAAAAATTCGTCGAAAATCTTGATGTCTCCAATCTCTTGTTTTGTACGTTTTTTCCACGTGTCTCGACCTCCAATGGATCCCTGTAAAGTTTGGTGAAGATCTGAGTATGTCGTTTTTGACATTATCTGGAACATCCTTTCTGAAAATTTGAAAATTCTTAAAAAATTCGTCGAAAATCTTGATGTCTCCAATCTCTTGTTTTGTACGTTTTTTCCACGTGTCTTGACATCCAATGTATCCCTGCAAAGTTTGGTGAAGATCTGAGTATGTAGTTTTTGACCTTATATGGAACCTCCTATCTGAAAATTTGAAAATTCTTAAAAAATTCGTCCAAAATCTTGATGTCTCCAATCTCTTGTTTTGTACGTTTTTTCCACGTGTCTTGACATCCAATGTATCCCTGCAATGTTTGGTGAAGATCTGAGTATGTCGTTTTTGACCTTATCTGGAACCTCCCATCTGAAAATTTGAAAATTCCTAAAAAATCCGTCCAAAATCTTGATGACCCCAATCTCTTGTTTTGTACTTTTTTTCCACGTGTCTTGACATCCAATGTATCCCTGCAAAGTTTGGTGAAGATCTGAGTATGTAGTTTTTGATCTTATCTGGAACCTCCTATCTGAAAATTTGAAAATTCTTAAAAAATTCGTCCAAAATCTTGATGTCTCCAATCTCTTGTTTTGTACGTTTTTTCCACGTGTCTTGATATCCAATGTCCCTGCAAAGTTTGGTGAAGATCTGAGTATGTTGTTTTTGACCTTATCTGGAACATCCTTTCTGAAAATTTGAAAATTGTTAAAAAATTCGTCCAAAATCTTGATGTCTCCTATCTCTTGTTTTGTACGTTTTTTCCACGTGTCTTGACATCCAATGTATCCCTGCAAAGTTTGGTGAAGATCTGAGTATGTAGTTTTTGACCTTATCTGGAACCTCCCATCTGAAAATTTGAAAATTCTTAAAAAATTCGACCAATATCTTGATGTCTCCAATCTTTTGTTTTGTACGTTTTTTCCACGTGTCTTGACACATAATGTATCCATGCAAAGTTTGGTGAAGATCTGAGTATGTAGTTTTTGACCTTATATGGAACCTCCTATCTGAAAATTTGAAAATTCTTAAAAAATTCGTCCAAAATCTTGATGTCTCCAATCTCTTGTTTTGTACGTTTTTTCCACGTGTCTTGACATCCAATGTATCCCTGCAAAGTTTGGTGAAGATCTGAGTATGTAGTTTTTGACCTTATCTGGAACCTCCCATCTGAAAATTTGAAAATTCCTAAAAAATCCGTGCAAAATCTTGATGACCCCAATCTCTTGTTTTGTACGTTTTTTCCACGTGTCTTGACATCCAATGTATTCCTGCAATGTTTGGTGAAGATCTGAGTATGTAGTTTTTGACCTTATATGGAACCTCCTATCTGAAAATTTGAAAATTCTTAAAAAATTCGACCAAAATCTTGATGTTCCGAATCCTATGTTTTGTATGTTTTTTCCACGTGTCTTGACATCCAATGTATCCATGCAAAGTTTGGTGAAGATCTGAGTATGTAGTTTTTGACCTTATATTGAACCTCCCATCTGAAAATTTGAAAATTCTTAAAAAATTCGTCCAAAATCTTGATGACCCCAATCTCTTGTTTTGTACGTTTTTTCCACGTGTCTTGACATCCAAAGTATCCCTGCAAAGTTTGGTGAAGATCTGAGTATGTAGTTTTTGACCTTATATGGAACCTCCTTTCTGAAAATTTGAGAATTCTTAAAAAATTCGTCCAAAATCTTGATGTCTCCAATCTCTTGTTTTGTACGTTTTTTCCACGTGTCTTGACATCCAATGTATCCCTGCAAAGTTTGGTGAAGATCTGAGTATGTAGTTTTTGACCTTATCTGGAACCTCCTATCTGAAAATTTGAAAATTCTTAAAAAATTCGTCCAAAATCTTGATGTCTCCAATCTCTTGTTTTGTACGTTTTTTCCACGTGTCTTGATATCCAATGTATCCCTGCAAAGTTTGGTGAAGATCTGAGTATGTCGTTTTTGACCTTATCTGGAACATCCTTTCTGAAAATTTGAAAATTGTTAAAAAATTCGTCCAAAATCTTGATGTCTCCTATCTCTTGTTTTGTACGTTTTTTCCACGTGTCTTGACATCCAATGTATCCCTTCAAAGTTTGGTGAAGATCTGAGTATGTAGTTTTTGACCTTATCTGGAACCTCCCATCTGAAAATTTGAAAATTCTTAAAAAATTCGACCAAAATCTTGATGTCTCCAATCTCTTGTTTTGTACGTTTTTTCCACGTGTCTTGACACATAATGTATCCATGCAAAGTTTGGTGAAGATCTGAGTATGTAGTTTTTGACCTTATATGGAACCTCCTATCTGAAAATTTGAAAATTCTTAAAAAATTCGTCCAAAATCTTGATGTCTCCAATCTCTTGTTTTGTACGTTTTTTCCACGTGTCTTGACATCCAATGTATCCCTGCAAAGTTTGGTGAAGATCTGAGTATGTAGTTTTTGACCTTATCTGGAACCTCCCATCTGAAAATTTGAAAATTCCTAAAAAATCCGTCCAAAATCTTGATGACCACAATCTCTTGTTTTGTACGTTTTTTCCACGTGTCTTGACATTCAATGTATCCCTGCAAAGTTTGGTGAAGATCTGAGTATGTAGTTTTTGACCTTATATGGAACCTCCTTTCTGAAAATTTGAAAATTCTTAAAAAATTCGTCCAAAATCTTGAAGACCCCAATCTCTTGTTTTGTACGTTTTTTCCACGTGTCTTGACATCCAATGTATCCCTGCAAAGTTTGGTGAAGATCTGAGTATGTAGTTTTTGACCTTATATGGAACCTCCTTTCTGAAAATTTGAGAATTCTTAAAAAATTCGTCCAAAATCTTGATGTCTCCAATCTCTTGTTTTGTACGTTTTTTCCACGTGTCTTGACATCCAATGTATCCATGCAAAGTTTGGTGAAGATCTGAGTATGTCGTTTTTGACCTTATCTGGAACCTCCCATCCGAAAATTTGAAAATTCTTAAAAAATTCGTCGAAAATCTTGATGTCTCCAATCTCTTGTTTTGTACGTTTTTTCCACGTGTCTTGACATGCAAAGTATCCCTGCAACGTTTGGTGAAGATCTGAGTATGTAGTTTTTGACCTTATCTGGAACCTCCTATCTGAAAATTTGAAAATTCTTCAAAAATTCGTCGAAAATCTTGATGTCTCCAATCTCTTGCTTTGTACGTTTTTTCCACGTGTCTTGACATCCAATGTATCCCTGCAATGTTTGGTGGAGATCTGAGTATGTAGTTTTTGACCTTATCTGGAACCTCCTATCTGAAAATTTGAAAATTCTTCAAAAATTCGTCCAAAACCTTGATGTCTCCAATCTCTTGTTTTTTACGTTTTTTCCACGTGTCTCGACCTCCAATGTATCCCTGCAAAGTTAGTGAAGATCTGAGTATGTCGTTTTTGACCTTATCTGGAACATCTTTTCTGAAAATTTGAAAATTCTTAAAAAATTCGTCGAAAATCTTGATGTCTCCAATCTCTTGTTTTGTACGTTTTTTCCACGTTTCTTGACATCCAATGTATCCCTGCAAAGTTTGGTGAAGATCTGAGTATGTAGTTTTTGACCTTATATGGAACCTCCTTTCTGAAAATTTGAAAATTCTCAAAAAATTCGTCCATAATCTTGATGTCTCCAATCTCTTGTTTTGTACTTTTTTTCCACGTGTCTTGACATCCAATGTATCCCTGCAAATTTTGGTGAAGATCTGAGCATGTAGTTTTTGACCTTATATGGAACCTCCTATCTGAAAATTTGAAAATTCTTAAAAAATTCGTCGAAAATCTTGATGTCACCAATCCTATGTTTTGTATGTTTTTTCCACGTGTCTTGACATCCAATGTATCCATGCAAAGTTTGGTGAAGATCTGAGTATGTCGTTTTTGACCTTATCTGGAACCTCCCATCTGAAAATTTGAAAATTCTTAAAAAATTCGTCGAAAATCTTGATGTCTCCGATCTCTTGTTTTGTACGTTTTTTCCACGTGTCTTGACATGCAAAGTTTTCCTGCAAAGTTTGGTGAAGATCTGAGTATGTAGTTTTTGACCTCATCTGGAACCTCCTATCTGAAAATTTGAAAATTCTTAAAAAATTCGTCCAAAATCTTGATGTCTCCAATCTCTTGTTTTGTACGTTTTTTCCACGTGTCTTGACATCCAATGTATCCCTGCAATGTTTGGTGAAGATCTGAGTATGTAGTTTTTGACCTTATCTGGAACCTCCCATCTGAAAATTTGAAAATTCCTAAAAAATCCGTCCAAAATCTTGATGACCCCAATCTCTTGTTTTGTACGTTTTTTCCACGTGTCTTGACATCCAATGTATCCCTGCAAAGTTTGGTGAAGATCTGAGTATGTAGTTTTTGACCTTATATGGAACCTCCTATCTGAAAATTTGAAAATCCTTAAAAGAATTTAACAAAATCTTGATGTCCCCAATCCTATGTTTTGTATGTTTTTTCCACGTGTCTAGACATACAATGTATCCCTGCAGAGTTTGGTGAAGATCTGAGTATGTAGTTTTTGACCTTATATGGAACCTCCTATCTGAAAATTTGAAAATTCTTAAAAAATTCGACCAAAATCTTGATGTTCCGAAACCTATGTTTTGTATGTTTTTTCCACGTGTCTTGACATCCAATGTATCCCTGCAAAGTTTGGTGAAGGTCTGAGTATGTAGTTTTTGACCTTATATTGAACCTCCCATCTGAAAATTTGAAAATTCTTAAAAAATTCGTCCAAAATCTTGATGACCCCAATCTCTTGTTTTGTACGTTTTTTCCACGTGTCTTGACATCCAAAGTATCCCTGCAAAGTTTGGTGAAGATCTGAGTATGTAGTTTTTGACCTTATATGGAACCTCCTTTCTGAAAATTTGAGAATTCTTAAAAAATTCGTCCAAAATCTTGATGTCTCCAATCTCTTGTTTTGTACGTTTTTTCCACGTGTCTTGACATCCAATGTATCCATGCAAAGTTTGGTGAAGATCTGAGTATGTCGTTTTTGACCTTATCTGGAACCTCCCATCTGAAAATTTGAAAATACTTAAAAAATTCGTCGAAAATCTTGATGTCTCCAATCTTTTGTTTTGTACGTTTTTTCCACGTGTCTTGACATGCAAAGTTTCCCTGCAACGTTTGGTGAAGATCTGAGTATGTAGTTTTTGACCTTATCTGGAACCTCCTATCTGAAAATTTGAAAATTCTTCAAAAATTCGTCGAAAATCTTGATGTCTCCAATCTCTTGTTTTGTACGTTTTTTCCACGTGTCTTGACATCCAATGTATTCCTGCAATGTTTGGTGGAGATCTGAGTATGTAGTTTTAGACCTTATCTGGAACCTCCTATCTGAAAATTTGAAAATTCTTCAAAAATTCGTCCAAAATCTAGATGTCTCCAATCTCTTGTTTTGTACGTTTTTTCCACGTGTCTCGACCTCCAATGGATCCCTGCAAAGTTTGGTGAAGATCTGAGTATGTCGTTTTTGACATTATCTGGAACATCCTTTCTGAAAATTTGAAAATTCTTAAAAAATTCGTCGAAAATCTTGATGTCTCCAATCTCTTTTTTTGTACGTTTTTTCCACGTGTCTTGACATCCAATGTATCCCTGCAAAGTTTGGTGAAGATCTGAGTATGTAGTTTTTGACCTTATATGGAACCTCCTATCTGAAAATTTGAAAATTCTTAAAAAATTCGTCCAAAATCTTGATGTCTCCAATCTCTTGTTTTGTACGTTTTTTCCACGTGTCTTGACATCCAATGTATCCCTGCAATGTTTGGTGAAGATCTGAGTATGTCGTTTTTGACCTTATCTGGAACCTCCCATCTGAAAATTTGAAAATTCCTAAAAAATCCGTCCAAAATCTTGATGACCCCAATCTCTTGTTTTGTACTTTTTTTCCACGTGTCTTGACATCCAATGTATCCCTGCAAAGTTTGGTGAAGATCTGAGTATGTAGTTTTTGATCTTATCTGGAACCTCCTATCTGAAAATTTGAAAATTCTTAAAAAATTCGTCCAAAATCTTGATGTCTCCAATCTCTTGTTTTGTACGTTTTTTCCACGTGTCTTGATATCCAATGTCCCTGCAAAGTTTGGTGAAGATCTGAGTATGTTGTTTTTGACCTTATCTGGAACATCCTTTCTGAAAATTTGAAAATTGTTAAAAAATTCTTCCAAAATCTTGATGTCTCCTATCTCTTGTTTTGTACGTTTTTTCCACGTGTCTTGACATCCAATGTATCCCTGCAAAGTTTGGTGAAGATCTGAGTATGTAGTTTTTGACCTTATCTGGAACCTCCCATCTGAAAATTTGAAAATTCTTAAAAAATTCGACCAATATCTTGATGTCTCCAATCTTTTGTTTTGTACGTTTTTTCCACGTGTCTTGACACATAATGTATCCATGCAAAGTTTGGTGAAGATCTGAGTATGTAGTTTTTGACCTTATATGGAACCTCCTATCTGAAAATTTGAAAATTCTTAAAAAATTCGTCCAAAATCTTGATGTCTCCAATCTCTTGTTTTGTACGTTTTTTCCACGTGTCTTGACATCCAATGTATCCCTGCAAAGTTTGGTGAAGATCTGAGTATGTAGTTTTTGACCTTATCTGGAACCTCCCATCTGAAAATTTGAAAATTCCTAAAAAATCCGTGCAAAATCTTGATGACCCCAATCTCTTGTTTTGTACGTTTTTTCCACGTGTCTTGACATCCAATGTATTCCTGCAATGTTTGGTGAAGATCTGAGTATGTAGTTTTTGACCTTATATGGAACCTCCTATCTGAAAATTTGAAAATTCTTAAAAAATTCGACCAAAATCTTGATGTTCCGAATCCTATGTTTTGTATGTTTTTTCCACGTGTCTTGACATCCAATGTATCCATGCAAAGTTTGGTGAAGATCTGAGTATGTAGTTTTTGACCTTATATTGAACCTCCCATCTGAAAATTTGAAAATTCTTAAAAAATTCGTCCAAAATCTTGATGACCCCAATCTCTTGTTTTGTACGTTTTTTCCACGTGTCTTGACATCCAAAGTATCCCTGCAAAGTTTGGTGAAGATCTGAGTATGTAGTTTTTGACCTTATATGGAACCTCCTTTCTGAAAATTTGAGAATTCTTAAAAAATTCGTCCAAAATCTTGATGTCTCCAATCTCTTGTTTTGTACGTTTTTTCCACGTGTCTTGACATCCAATGTATCCCTGCAAAGCCCGACCCTGTGGCCGAGTGGTTAGCACATCGCGCTGCGACGCCAAGGGTCCCGGGTTCGAATCCCGGTCGGGCTTGGTTGTTTGTGAATGTCCATTCATCAATTTCATCATTTCATCACTCATCCCCATCTTCGCAAATTAGCCAAGAGGCACAAAACGCGAAGTAAAATAAACTAAATCAAATAAAAAATAAATAAATATCCCTGCAAAGTTTGGTGAAGATCTGAGTATGTAGTTTTTGACCTTATCTGGAACCTCCTATCTGAAAATTTGAAAATTCTTAAAAAATTCGTCCAAAATCTTGATGTCTCCAATCTCTTGTTTTGTACGTTTTTTCCACGTGTCTTGATATCCAATGTATCCCTGCAAAGTTTGGTGAAGATCTGAGTATGTCGTTTTTGACCTTATCTGGAACATCCTTTCTGAAAATTTGAAAATTGTTAAAAAATTCGTCCAAAATCTTGATGTCTCCTATCTCTTGTTTTGTACGTTTTTTCCACGTGTCTTGACATCCAATGTATCCCTTCAAAGTTTGGTGAAGATCTGAGTATGTAGTTTTTGACCTTATCTGGAACCTCCCATCTGAAAATTTGAAAATTCTTAAAAAATTCGACCAAAATCTTGATGTCTCCAATCTCTTGTTTTGTACGTTTTTTCCACGTGTCTTGACACATAATGTATCCATGCAAAGTTTGGTGAAGATCTGAGTATGTAGTTTTTGACCTTATATGGAACCTCCAATCTGAAAATTTGAAAATTCTTAAAAAATTCGTCCAAAATCTTGATGTCTCCAATCTCTTGTTTTGTACGTTTTTTCCACGTGTCTTGACATCCAATGTATCCCTGCAAAGTTTGGTGAAGATCTGAGTATGTAGTTTTTGACCTTATCTGGAACCTCCCATCTGAAAATTTGAAAATTCCTAAAAAATCCGTCCAAAATCTTGATGACCACAATCTCTTGTTTTGTACGTTTTTTCCACGTGTCTTGACATTCAATGTATCCCTGCAAAGTTTGGTGAAGATCTGAGTATGTAGTTTTTGACCTTATATGGAACCTCCTTTCTGAAAATTTGAAAATTCTTAAAAAATTCGTCCAAAATCTTGAAGACCCCAATCTCTTGTTTTGTACGTTTTTTCCACGTGTCTTGACATCCAATGTATCCCTGCAAAGTTTGGTGAAGATCTGAGTATGTAGTTTTTGACCTTATATGGAACCTCCTTTCTGAAAATTTGAGAATTCTTAAAAAATTCGTCCAAAATCTTGATGTCTCCAATCTCTTGTTTTGTACGTTTTTTCCACGTGTCTTGACATCCAATGTATCCATGCAAAGTTTGGTGAAGATCTGAGTATGTCGTTTTTGACCTTATCTGGAACCTCCCATCCGAAAATTTGAAAATTCTTAAAAAATTCGTCGAAAATCTTGATGTCTCCAATCTCTTGTTTTGTACGTTTTTTCCACGTGTCTTGACATGCAAAGTATCCCTGCAACGTTTGGTGAAGATCTGAGTATGTAGTTTTTGACCTTATCTGGAACCTCCTATCTGAAAATTTGAAAATTCTTCAAAAATTCGTCGAAAATCTTGATGTCTCCAATCTCTTGCTTTGTACGTTTTTTCCACGTGTCTTGACATCCAATGTATCCCTGCAATGTTTGGTGGAGATCTGAGTATGTAGTTTTTGACCTTATCTGGAACCTCCTATCTGAAAATTTGAAAATTCTTCAAAAATTCGTCCAAAATCTTGATGTCTCCAATCTCTTGTTTTTTACGTTTTTTCCACGTGTCTCGACCTCCAATGTATCCCTGCAAAGTTAGTGAAGATCTGAGTATGTCGTTTTTGACCTTATCTGGAACATCTTTTCTGAAAATTTGAAAATTCTTAAAAAATTCGTCGAAAATCTTGATGTCTCCAATCTCTTGTTTTGTACGTTTTTTCCACGTTTCTTGACATCCAATGTATCCCTGCAAAGTTTGGTGAAGATCTGAGTATGTAGTTTTTGACCTTATATGGAACCTCCTTTCTGAAAATTTGAAAATTCTCAAAAAATTCGTCCATAATCTTGATGTCTCCAATCTCTTGTTTTGTACGTTTTTTCCACGTGTCTTGACATCCAATGTATCCCTGCAAATTTTGGTGAAGATCTGAGCATGTAGTTTTTGACCTTATATGGAACCTCCTATCTGAAAATTTGAAAATTCTTAAAAAATTCGTCGAAAATCTTGATGTCACCAATCCTATGTTTTGTATGTTTTTTCCACGTGTCTTGACATCCAATGTATCCATGCAAAGTTTGGTGAAGATCTGAGTATGTCGTTTTTGACCTTATCTGGAACCTCCCATCTGAAAATTTGAAAATTCTTAAAAAATTCGTCGAAAATCTTGATGTCTCCGATCTCTTGTTTTGTACGTTTTTTCCACGTGTCTTGACATGCAAAGTATTCCTGCAAAGTTTGGTGAAGATCTGAGTATGTAGTTTTTGACCTCATCTGGAACCTCCTATCTGAAAATTTGAAAATTCTTAAAAAATTCGTCCAAAATCTTGATGTCTCCAATCTCTTGTTTTGTACGTTTTTTCCACGTGTCTTGACATCCAATGTATCCCTGCAATGTTTGGTGAAGATCTGAGTATGTAGTTTTTGACCTTATCTGGAACCTCCCATCTGAAAATTTGAAAATTCCTAAAAAATCCGTCCAAAATCTTGATGACCCCAATCTCTTGTTTTGTACGTTTTTTCCACGTGTCTTGACATCCAATGTATCCCTGCAAAGTTTGGTGAAGATCTGAGTATGTAGTTTTTGACCTTATCTGGAACCTCCCATCTGAAAATTTGAAAATTCCTAAAAAATCCGTGCAAAATCTTGATGACCCCAATCTCTTGTTTTGTACGTTTTTTCCACGTGTCTTGACATCCAATGTATTCCTGCAATGTTTGGTGAAGATCTGAGTATGTAGTTTTTGACCTTATATGGAACCTCCTATCTGAAAATTTGAAAATTCTTAAAAAATTCGACCAAAATCTTGATGTTCCGAAACCTATGTTTTGTATGTTTTTTCCACGTGTCTTGACATCCAATGTATCCATGCAAAGTTTGGTGAAGATCTGAGTATGTAGTTTTTGACCTTATATTGAACCTCCCATCTGAAAATTTGAAAATTCTTAAAAAATTCGTCCAAAATCTTGATGACCCCAATCTCTTGTTTTGTACGTTTTTTCCACGTGTCTTGACATCCAAAGTATCCCTGCAAAGTTTGGTGAAGATCTGAGTATGTAGTTTTTGACCTTATATGGAACCTCCTTTCTGAAAATTTGAGAATTCTTAAAAAATTCGTTCAAAATCTTGATGTCTCCAATCTCTTGTTTTGTACGTTTTTTCCACGTGTCTTGACATCCAATGTATCCATGCAAAGTTTGGTGAAGATCTGAGTATGTCGTTTTTGACCTTATCTGGAAACTCCCATCTGAAAATTTGAAAATTCTTAAAAAATTCGTCGAAAATCTTGATGTCTCCAATCTTTTGTTTTGTACGTTTTTTCCACGTGTCTTGACATGCAAAGTTTCCCTGCAACGTTTGGTGAAGATCTGAGTATGTAGTTTTTGACCTTATCTGGAACCTCCTATCTGAAAATTTGAAAATTCTTCAAAAATTCGTCGAAAATCTTGATGTCTCCAATCTCTTGTTTTGTACGTTTTTTCCACGTGTCTTGACATCCAATGTATTCCTGCAATGTTTGGTGGAGATCTGAGTATGTAGTTTTAGACCTTATCTGGAACCTCCTATCTGAAAATTTCAAAATTCTTCAAAAATTCGTCCAAAATCTTGATGTCTCCAATCTCTTGTTTTGTACGTTTTTTCCACGTGTCTCGACCTCCAATGGATCCCTGCAAAGTTTGGTGAAGATCTGAGTATGTCGTTTTTGACCTTATCTGGAACATCCTTTCTGAAAATTTGAAAATTCTTAAAAAATTCGTCGAAAATCTTGATGTCTCCAATCTCTTGTTTTGTACGTTTTTTCCACGTGTCTTGACATCCAATGTATCCCTGCAAAGTTTGGTGAAGATCTGAGTATGTAGTTTTTGACCTTATATGGAACCTCCTATCTGAAAATTTGAAAATTCTTAAAAAATTCGTCCAAAATCTTGATGTCTCCAATCTCTTGTTTTGTACGTTTTTTCCACGTGTCTTGACATCCAATGTATCCCTGCAATGTTTGGTGAAGATCTGAGTATGTCGTTTTTGACCTTATCTGGAACCTCGCATCTGAAAATTTGAAAATTCCTAAAAAATCCGTCCAAAATCTTGATGACCCCAATCTCTTGTTTTGTACTTTTTTTCCACGTGTCTTGACATCCAATGTATCCCTGCAAAGTTTGGTGAAGATCTGAGTATGTAGTTTTTGATCTTATCTGGAACCTCCTATCTGAAAATTTGAAAATTCTTAAAAAATTCGTCCAAAATCTTGATGTCTCCAATCTCTTGTTTTGTACGTTTTTTCCACGTGTCTTGATATCCAATGTCCCTGCAAAGTTTGGTGAAGATCTGAGTATGTTGTTTTTGACCTTATCTGGAACATCCTTTCTGAAAATTTGAAAATTGTTAAAAAATTCGTCCAAAATCTTGATGTCTCCTATCTCTTGTTTTGTACGTTTTTTCCACGTGTCTTGACATCCAATGTATCCCTGCAAAGTTTGGTGAAGATCTGAGTATGTAGTTTTTGACCTTATCTGGAACCTCCCATCTGAAAATTTGAAAATTCTTAAAAAATTCGACCAATATCTTGATGTCTCCAATCTTTTGTTTTGTACGTTTTTTCCACGTGTCTTGACACATAATGTATCCATGCAAAGTTTGGTGAAGATCTGAGTATGTAGTTTTTGACCTTATATGGAACCTCCTATCTGAAAATTTGAAAATTCTTAAAAAATTCGTCCAAAATCTTGATGTCACCAATCCTATGTTTTGTATGTTTTTTCCACGTGTCTTGACATCCAATGTATCCATGCAAAGTTTGGTGAAGATCTGAGTATGTCGTTTTTGACCTTATCTGGAACCTCCCATCTGAAAATTTGAAAATTCTTAAAAAATTCGTCGAAAATCTTGATGTCTCCGATCTCTTGTTTTGTACGTTTTTTCCACGTGTCTTGACATGCAAAGTATTCCTGCAAAGTTTGGTGAAGATCTGAGTATGTAGTTTTTGACCTCATCTGGAACCTCCTATCTGAAAATTTGAAAATTCTTAAAAAAATTCGTCCAAAATCTTGATGTCTCCAATCTCTTGTTTTGTACGTTTTTTCCACGTGTCTTGACATCCAATGTATCCCTGCAATGTTTGGTGAAGATCTGAGTATGTAGTTTTTGACCTTATCTGGAACCTCCCATCTGAAAATTTGAAAATTCCTAAAAAATCCGTCCAAAATCTTGATGACCCCAATCTCTTGTTTTGTACGTTTTTTCCACGTGTCTTGACATCCAATGTATCCCTGCAAAGTTTGGTGAAGATCTGAGTATGTAGTTTTTGACCTTATCTGGAACCTCCCATCTGAAAATTTGAAAATTCCTAAAAAATCCGTGCAAAATCTTGATGACCCCAATCTCTTGTTTTGTACGTTTTTTCCACGTGTCTTGACATCCAATGTATTCCTGCAATGTTTGGTGAAGATCTGAGTATGTAGTTTTTGACCTTATATGGAACCTCCTATCTGAAAATTTGAAAATTCTTAAAAAATTCGACCAAAATCTTGATGTTCCGAAACCTATGTTTTGTATGTTTTTTCCACGTGTCTTGACATCCAATGTATCCATGCAAAGTTTGGTGAAGATCTGAGTATGTAGTTTTTGACCTTATATTGAACCTCCCATCTGAAAATTTGAAAATTCTTAAAAAATTCGTCCAAAATCTTGATGACCCCAATCTCTTGTTTTGTACGTTTTTTCCACGTGTCTTGACATCCAAAGTATCCCTGCAAAGTTTGGTGAAGATCTGAGTATGTAGTTTTTGACCTTATATGGAACCTCCTTTCTGAAAATTTGAGAATTCTTAAAAAATTCGTCCAAAATCTTGATGTCTCCAATCTCTTGTTTTGTACGTTTTTTCCACGTGTCTTGACATCCAATGTATCCATGCAAAGTTTGGTGAAGATCTGAGTATGTCGTTTTTGACCTTATCTGGAAACTCCCATCTGAAAATTTGAAAATTCTTAAAAAATTCGTCGAAAATCTTGATGTCTCCAATCTTTTGTTTTGTACGTTTTTTCCACGTGTCTTGACATGCAAAGTTTCCCTGCAACGTTTGGTGAAGATCTGAGTATGTAGTTTTTGACCTTATCTGGAACCTCCTATCTGAAAATTTGAAAATTCTTCAAAAATTCGTCGAAAATCTTGATGTCTCCAATCTCTTGTTTTGTACGTTTTTTCCACGTGTCTTGACATCCAATGTATTCCTGCAATGTTTGGTGGAGATCTGAGTATGTAGTTTTAGACCTTATCTGGAACCTCCTATCTGAAAATTTGAAAATTCTTCAAAAATTCGTCCAAAATCTTGATGTCTCCAATCTCTTGTTTTGTACGTTTTTTCAACGTGTCTCGACCTCCAATGGATCCCTGCAAAGTTTGGTGAAGATCTGAGTATGTCGTTTTTGACCTTATCTGGAACATCCTTTCTGAAAATTTGAAAATTCTTAAAAAATTCGTCGAAAATCTTGATGTCTCCAATCTCTTGTTTTGTACGTTTTTTCCACGTGTCTTGACATCCAATGTATCCCTGCAAAGTTTGGTGAAGATCTGAGTATGTAGTTTTTGACCTTATATGGAACCTCCTATCTGAAAATTTGAAAATTCTTAAAAAATTCGTCCAAAATCTTGATGTCTCCAATCTCTTGTTTTGTACGTTTTTTCCACGTGTCTTGACATCCAATGTATCCCTGCAATGTTTGGTGAAGATCTGAGTATGTCGTTTTTGACCTTATCTGGAACCTCCCATCTGAAAATTTGAAAATTCCTAAAAAATCGGTCCAAAATCTTGATGACCCCAATCTCTTGTTTTGTACTTTTTTTCCACGTGTCTTGACATCCAATGTATCCCTGCAAAGTTTGGTGAAGATCTGAGTATGTAGTTTTTGATCTTATCTGGAACCTCCTATCTGAAAATTTGAAAATTCTTAAAAAATTCGTCCAAAATCTTGATGTCTCCAATCTCTTGTTTTGTACGTTTTTTCCACGTGTCTTGATATCCAATGTATCCCTGCAAAGTTTGGTGAAGATCTGAGTATGTTGTTTTTGACCTTATCTGGAACATCCTTTCTGAAAATTTGAAAATTGTTAAAAAATTCGTCCAAAATCTTGATGTCTCCTATCTCTTGTTTTGTACGTTTTTTCCACGTGTCTTGACATCCAATGTATCCCTGCAAAGTTTGGTGAAGATCTGAGTATGTAGTTTTTGACCTTATCTGGAACCTCCCATCTGAAAATTTGAAAATTCTTAAAAAATTCGACCAATATCTTGATGTCTCCAATCTTTTGTTTTGTACGTTTTTTCCACGTGTCTTGACACATAATGTATCCATGCAAAGTTTGGTGAAGATCTGAGTATGTAGTTTTTGACCTTATATGGAACCTCCTATCTGAAAATTTGAAAATTCTTAAAAAATTCGTCCAAAATCTTGATGTCTCCAATCTCTTGTTTTGTACGTTTTTTCCACGTGTCTTGACATCCAATGTATCCCTGCAAAGTTTGGTGAAGATCTGAGTATGTAGTTTTTGACCTTATCTGGAACCTCCCATCTGAAAATTTGAAAATTCCTAAAAAATCCGTGCAAAATCTTGATGACCCCAATCTCTTGTTTTGTACGTTTTTTCCACGTGTCTTGACATCCAATGTATTCCTGCAATGTTTGGTGAAGATCTGAGTATGTAGTTTTTGACCTTATATGGAACCTCCTATCTGAAAATTTGAAAATTCTTAAAAAATTCGACCAAAATCTTGATGTTCCGAATCCTATGTTTTGTATGTTTTTTCCACGTGTCTTGACATCCAATGTATCCATGCAAAGTTTGGTGAAGATCTGAGTATGTAGTTTTTGACCTTATATTGAACCTCCCATCTGAAAATTTGAAAATTCTTAAAAAATTCGTCCAAAATCTTGATGACCCCAATCTCTTGTTTTGTACGTTTTTTCCACGTGTCTTGACATCCAAAGTATCCCTGCAAAGTTTGGTGAAGATCTGAGTATGTAGTTTTTGACCTTATATGGAACCTCCTTTCTGAAAATTTGAGAATTCTTAAAAAATTCGTCCAAAATCTTGATGTCTCCAATCTCTTGTTTTGTACGTTTTTTCCACGTGTCTTGACATCCAATGTATCCATGCAAAGTTTGGTGAAGATCTGAGTATGTCGTTTTTGACCTTATCTGGAACCTCCCATCTGAAAATTTGAAAATTCTTAAAAAATTCGTCGAAAATCTTGATGTCTCCAATCTTTTGTTTTGTACGTTTTTTCCACGTGTCTTGACATGCAAAGTATCCCTGCAACGTTTGGTGAAGATCTGAGTATGTAGTTTTTGACCTTATCTGGAACCTCCTATCTGAAAATTTGAAAATTCTTCAAAAATTCGTCGAAAATCTTGATGTCTCCAATCTCTTGTTTTGTACGTTTTTTCCACGTGTCTTGACATCCAATGTATTCCTGCAATGTTTGGTGGAGATCTGAATATGTAGTTTTAGACCTTATCTGGAACCTCCTATCTTAAAATTTGAAAATTCTTCAAAAATTCGTCCAAAATCTTGATGTCTCCAATCTCTTGTTTTGTACGTTTTTTCCACGTGTCTCGACCTCCAATGGATCCCTGCAAAGTTTGGTGAAGATCTGAGTATGTCGTTTTTGACCTTATCTGGAACATCCTTTCTGAAAATTTGAAAATTCTTAAAAAATTCGTCGAAAATCTTGATGTCTCCAATCTCTTGTTTTGTACGTTTTTTCCACGTGTCTTGACATCCAATGTATCCCTGCAAAGTTTGGTGAAGATCTGAGTATGTAGTTTTTGACCTTATATGGAACCTCCTATCTGAAAATTTGAAAATTCTTAAAAAATTCGTCCAAAATCTTGATGTCTCCAATCTCTTGTTTTGTACGTTTTTTCCACGTGTCTCGACCTCCAATGGATCCCTGCAAAGTTTGGTGAAGATCTGAGTATGTCGTTTTTGACCTTATCTGGAACCTCCCATCTGAAAATTTGAAAATTCTTAAAAAATTCGTCGAAAATCTTGATGTCTCCGATCTCTTGTTTTGTACGTTTTTTCCACGTGTCTTGACATGCAAAGTATTCCTGCAAAGTTTGGTGAAGATCTGAGTATGTAGTTTTTGACCTCATCTGGAACCTCCTATCTGAAAATTTGAAAATTCTTAAAAAATTCGTCCAAAATCTTGATGTCTCCAATCTCTTGTTTTGTACGTTTTTTCCACGTGTCTTGACATGCAAAGTATCCCTGCAACGTTTGGTGAAGATCTGAGTATGTAGTTTTTGACCTTATCTGGAACCTCCTATCTGAAAATTTGAAAATTCTTCAAAAATTCGTCGAAAATCTTGATGTCTCCAATCTCTTGTTTTGTACGTTTTTTCCACGTGTCTTGACATCCAATGTATTCCTGCAATGTTTGGTGGAGATCTGAGTATGTAGTTTTAGACCTTATCTGGAACCTCCTATCTGAAAATTTGAAAATTCTTCAAAAATTCGTCCAAAATCTTGATGTCTCCAATCTCTTGTTTTGTACGTTTTTTCCACGTGTCTCGACCTCCAATGGATCCCTGCAAAGTTTGGTGAAGATCTGAGTATGTCGTTTTTGACCTTATCTGGAACATCCTTTCTGAAAATTTGAAAATTCTTAAAAAATTCGTCCAAAATCTTGATGTCTCCAATCTCTTGTTTTGTACGTTTTTTCCACGTGTCTTGACATCCAATGTATCCCTGCAATGTTTGGTGAAGATCTGAGTATGTAGTTTTTGACCTTATCTGGAACCTCCCATCTGAAAATTTGAAAATTCCTAAAAAATCCGTCCAAAATCTTGATGACCCCAATCTCTTGTTTTGTACTTTTTTTCCACGTGTCTTGACATCCAATGTATCCCTGCAAAGTTTGGTGAAGATCTGAGTATGTAGTTTTTGATCTTATCTGGAACCTCCTATCTGAAAATTTGAAAATTCTTAAAAAATTCGTCCAAAATCTTGATGTCTCCAATCTCTTGTTTTGTACGTTTTTTCCACGTGTCTTGACATCCAATGTATTCCTGCAATGTTTGGTGGAGATCTGAGTATGTAGTTTTAGACCTTATCTGGAACCTCCTATCTGAAAATTTGAAAATTCTTCAAAAATTCGTCCAAAATCTTGATGTCTCCAATCTCTTGTTTTGTACGTTTTTTCCACGTGTCTCGACCTCCAATGGATCCCTGCAAAGTTTGGTGAAGATCTGAGTATGTCGTTTTTGACCTTATCTGGAACATCCTTTCTGAAAATTTGAAAATTCTTAAAAAATTCGTCGAAAATCTTGATGTCTCCAATCTCTTGTTTTGTACGTTTTTTCCACGTGTCTTGACATCCAATGTATCCCTGCAAAGTTTGGTGAAGATCTGAGTATGTAGTTTTTGACCTTATATGGAACCTCCTATCTGAAAATTTGAAAATTCTTAAAAAATTCGTCCAAAATCTTGATGTCTCCAATCTCTTGTTTTGTACGTTTTTTCCACGTGTCTCGACCTCCAATGGATCCCTGCAAAGTTTGGTGAAGATCTGAGTATGTCGTTTTTGACCTTATCTGGAACCTCCCATCTGAAAATTTGAAAATTCTTAAAAAATTCGTCGAAAATCTTGATGTCTCCGATCTCTTGTTTTGTACGTTTTTTCCACGTGTCTTGACATGCAAAGTATTCCTGCAAAGTTTGGTGAAGATCTGAGTATGTAGTTTTTGACCTCATCTGGAACCTCCTATCTGAAAATTTGAAAATTCTTAAAAAATTCGTCCAAAATCTTGATGTCTCCAATCTCATGTTTTGTACGTTTTTTCCACGTGTCTTGACATCCAATGTATCCCTGCAATGTTTGGTGAAGATCTGAGTATGTAGTTTTTGACCTTATCTGGAACCTCCCATCTGAAAATTTGAAAATTCCTAAAAAATCCGTCCAAAATCTTGATGACCCCAATCTCTTGTTTTGTACGTTTTTTCCACGTGTCTTGACATCCAATGTATCCCTGCAAAGTTTGGTGAAGATCTGAGTATGTAGTTTTTGACCTTATCTGGAACCTCCCATCTGAAAATTTGAAAATTCCTAAAAAATCCGTGCAAAATCTTGATGACCCCAATCTCTTGTTTTGTACGTTTTTTCCACGTGTCTTGACATCCAATGTATTCCTGCAATGTTTGGTGAAGATCTGAGTATGTAGTTTTTGACCTTATATGGAACCTCCTATCTGAAAATTTGAAAATTCTTAAAAAATTCGACCAAAATCTTGATGTTCCGAATCCTATGTTTTGTATGTTTTTTCCACGTGTC
Organism: Lepisma saccharinum; assembly: GCF_977018435.1. Taxonomy (NCBI): domain Eukaryota; kingdom Metazoa; phylum Arthropoda; class Insecta; order Zygentoma; family Lepismatidae; genus Lepisma; species Lepisma saccharinum. The sequence goes on along the minus strand of NW_028143112.1, from coordinate 4,486 downwards.
TTGACATCCAATGTATCCATGCAAAGTTTGGTGAAGATCTGAGTATGTAGTTTTTGACTTTATATTGAACCTCCCATCTGAAAATTTGAAAATCCTTAAAAAATTCGTCCAAAATCTTGATGACCCCAATCTCTTGTTTTGTACGTTTTTTCCACGTGTCTTGACATCCAAAGTATCCCTGCAAAGTTTGGTGAAGATCTGAGTATGTAGTTTTTGACCTTATATGGAACCTCCTTTCTGAAAATTTGAGAATTCTTAAAAAATTCGTCCAAAATCTTGATGTCTCCAATCTCTTGTTTTGTACGTTTTTTCCACGTGTCTTGACATCCAATGTATCCATGCAAAGTTTGGTGAAGATCTGAGTATGTCGTTTTTGACCTTATCTGGAACTTCCCATCTGAAAATTTGAAAATTCTTAAAAAATTCGTCGAAAATCTTGATGTCTCCAATCTTTTGTTTTGTACGTTTTTTCCACGTGTCTTGACATGCAAAGTATCCCTGCAACGTTTGGTGAAGATCTGAGTATGTAGTTTTTGACCTTATCTGGAACCTCCTATCTGAAAATTTGAAAATTCTTCAAAAATTCGTCGAAAATCTTGATGTCTCCAATCTCTTGTTTTGTACGTTTTTTCCACGTGTCTCGACCTCCAATGGATCCCTGCAAAGTTTGGTGAAGATCTGAGTATGTCGTTTTTGACCTTATCTGGAACCTCCCATCTGAAAATTTGAAAATTCTTAAAAAATTCGTCGAAAATCTTGATGTCTCCGATCTCTTGTTTTGTACGTTTTTTCCACGTGTCTTGACATGCAAAGTATTCCTGCAAAGTTTGGTGAAGATCTGAGTATGTAGTTTTTGACCTCATCTGGAACCTCCTATCTGAAAATTTGAAAATTCTTAAAAAATTCGTCCAAAATCTTGATGTCTCCAATCTCTTGTTTTGTACGTTTTTTCCACGTGTCTTGACATCCAATGTATCCCTGCAATGTTTGGTGAAGATCTGAGTATGTAGTTTTTGACCTTATCTGGAACCTCCCATCTGAAAATTTGAAAATTCCTAAAAAATCCGTCCAAAATCTTGATGACCCCAATCTCTTGTTTTGTACTTTTTTTCCACGTGTCTTGACATCCAATGTATCCCTGCAAAGTTTGGTGAAGATCTGAGTATGTAGTTTTTGATCTTATCTGGAACCTCCTATCTGAAAATTTGAAAATTCTTAAAAAATTCGTCCAAAATCTTGATGTCTCCAATCTCTTGTTTTGTACGTTTTTTCCACGTGTCTTGATATCCAGTGTATCCCTGCAAAGTTTGGTGAAGTTCTGAGTATGTTGTTTTTGACCTTATCTGGAACATCCTTTCTGAAAATTTGAAAATTGTTAAAAAATTCGTCGAAAATCTTGATGTCTCCAATCTCTTGTTTTGTACGTTTTTTCCACGTGTCTTGACATCCAATGTATCCCTGCAAAGTTTGGTGAAGATCTGAGTATGTAGTTTTTGACCTTATCTGGAACCTCCCATCTGAAAATTTGAAAATTCTTAAAAAATTTGACCAATATCTTGATGTCTCCAATCTTTTGTTTTGTACGTTTTTTCCACGTGTCTTGACACATAATGTATCCATGCAAAGTTTGGTGAAGATCTGAGTATGTAGTTTTTGACCTTATATGGAACCTCCTATCTGAAAATTTGAAAATTCTTAAAAAATTCGTCCAAAATCTTGATGTCTCCAATCTCTTGTTTTGTACGTTTTTTCCACGTGTCTTGACATCCAATGTATCCCTGCAAAGTTTGGTGAAGATCTGAGTATGTAGTTTTTGACCTTATCTGGAACCTCCCATCTGAAAATTTGAAAATTCCTAAAAAATCCGTGCAAAATCTTGATGACCCCAATCTCTTGTTTTGTACGTTTTTTCCACGTGTCTTGACATCCAATGTATTCCTGCAATGTTTGGTGAAGATCTGAGTATGTAGTTTTTGACCTTATATGGAACCTCCTATCTGAAAATTTGAAAATTCTTAAAAAATTCGTCCAAAATCTTGATGTCTCCAATCTCTTGTTTTGTACGTTTTTTCCACGTGTCTTGACATCCAATGTATCCCTGCAATGTTTGGTGAAGATCTGAGTATGTAGTTTTTGACCTTATCTGGAACCTCCCATCTGAAATTTGAAAATTCCTAAAAAATCCGTCCAAAATCTTGATGACCCCAATCTCTTGTTTTGTACTTTTTTTCCACGTGTCTCGACCTCCAATGTATCCCTGCAAAGTTTGGTGAAGATCTGAGTATGTAGTTTTTGACCTTATATGGAACCTCCTATCTGAAAATTTGAAAATTCTTAAAAAATTCGTCCAAAATCTTGATGTCACCAATCCTATGTTTTGTATGTTTTTTCCACGTGTCTTGACATCCAATGTATCCATGCAAAGTTTGGTGAAGATCTGAGTATGTCGTTTTTGACCTTATCTGGAACCTCCCATCTGAAAATTTGAAAATTCTTAAAAAATTCGTCGAAAATCTTGATGTCTCCGATCTCTTGTTTTGTACGTTTTTTCCACGTGTCTTGACATGCAAAGTATTCCTGCAAAGTTTGGTGAAGATCTGAGTATGTAGTTTTTGACCTCATCTGGAACCTCCTATCTGAAAATTTGAAAATTCTTAAAAAATTCGTCCAAAATTTTGATGTCTCCAATCTCTTGTTTTGTACGTTTTTTCCACGTGTCTTGACATCCAATGTATCCCTGCAATGTTTGGTGAAGATCTGAGTATGTAGTTTTTGACCTTATCTGGAACCTCCCATCTGAAAATTTGAAAATTCCTAAAAAATCCGTCCAAAATCTTGATGACCCCAATCTCTTGTTTTGTACGTTTTTTCCACGTGTCTTGACATCCAATGTATCCCTGCAATGTTTGGTGAAGATCTGAGTATGTAGTTTTTGATCTTATCTGGAACCTCCTATCTGAAAATTTGAAAATTCTTAAAAAATTCGTCCAAAATCTTGATGTCTCCAATCTCTTGTTTTGTACGTTTTTTCCACGTGTCTTGATATCCAATGTATCCCTGCAAAGTTTGGTGAAGATCTGAGTATGTCGTTTTTGACCTTATCTGGAACATCCTTTCTGAAAATTTGAAAATTGTTAAAAAATTCGTCCAAAATCTTGATGTCTCCAATCTCTTTTTTGTACGTTTTTTCCACGTGTCTTGACATCCAATGTATCCCTGCAAAGTTTGGTGAAGATCTGAGTATGTAGTTTTTGACCTTATCTGGAACCTCCCATCTGAAAATTTGAAAATTCTTAAAAAATTCGACCAAAATCTTGATGTCTCCAATCTTTTGTTTTGTACGTTTTTTCCACGTGTCTTGACACATAATGTATCCATGCAAAGTTTGGTGAAGATCTGAGTATGTAGTTTTTGACCTTATATGGAACCTCCTATCTGAAAATTTGAAAATTCTTAAAAAATTCGTCCAAAATCTTGATGTCTCCAATCTCTTGTTTTGTACGTTTTTTCCACGTGTCTTGACATCCAATGTATCCATGCAAAGTTTGGTGAAGATCTGAGTATGTAGTTTTTGACCTTATCTGGAACCTCCCATCTGAAAATTTGAAAATTCTTTAAAAATTCGTCGAAAATCTTGATGTCTCCAATCTCTTGTTTTGTACGTTTTTTCCACGTGTCTTGACATGCAAAGTATCCCTGCAACGTTTGGTGAAGATCTGAGTATGTAGTTTTTGACCTTATCTGGAACCTCCTATCTGAAAATTTGAAAATTCTTCAAAAATTCGTCGAAAATCTTGATGTCTCCAATCTCTTGTTTTGTACGTTTTTTCCACGTGTCTTGACATCCAATGTATCCCTGCAATGTTTGGTGGAGATCTGAGTATGTAGTTTTTGACCTTATCTGGGACCTCCTATCAGAAAATTTGAAAATTCTTCAAAAATTCGTCCAAAATCTTGATGTCTCCAATCTCTTGTTTTGTACGTTTTTTCCACTTGTCTCGACCTCCAATGTATCCCTGCAAAGTTTGGTGAAGATCTGAGTATGTCGTTTTTGACCTTATCTGGAACATCCTTTCTGAAAATTTGAAAATTCTTAAAAAATTCGTCGAAAATCTTGATGTCTCCAATCTCTTGTTTTGTACGTTTTTTCCACGTGTCTTGACATCCAATGTATCCCTGCAAAGTTTGGTGAAGATCTGAGTATGTAGTTTTTGACCTTATCTGGAACCTCCTATCTGAAAATTTGAAAATTCTTCAAAAATTCGTCCAAAATCTTGATGTCTCCAATCTCTTGTTTTGTACGTTTTTTCCACGTGTCTTGACATCCAATGTATCCCTGCAAAGTTTGGTGAAGATCTGAGTATGTAGTTTTTGACCTTATCTGGAACCTCCTATCTGAAAATTTGAAAATTCTTAAAAAATTCGTCCAAAATCTTGATGTCTCCAATCTCTTGTTTTGTACGTTTTTTCCACGTGTCTTGACATC